>NC_133131.1:153433881-153736277 GCF_048418815.1 Hemitrygon akajei
TTTTTTGAACACAGCACTGTTGGTCACCCCATCTTTCTTTCTCTTCCCCAGGTATCCTCATAATTTGTCCTTATTTCCCAGCATTAATTTGATCTGTTTAATGTTAAGTCATTTTAATGATGTGTTATGCTGTTGCCAGGTTTTCTTTCCTGCTGTGGCGCCAAGGTGAAATATGTTAACAAAGGTTTTTGTTTTCAGTACTCAGTTTTTTTTTAAAGCCCTAGCACCTGAAAATCCCAGAATTGCTGTTTAATGATGAACCATCACTAATGCAAATTGATTTATCTGTTTACATTTATAAAATTTAATTCTCCTTATCTGATGACATGATGGAAATTATGTCAAAGGCTTGGTTTGTATTTTTTTTATGCCCATTTTCTTAATAATTCAACAAATTTGTTCTACTGCTAATTGGTCCTATTGTAAACATACTCTTTCCCAGATGACAGAGTTCCAAGTTTCTCATGTAACTGATCACCTCCATTGTGTGATGTTGCCTCATCAGATATTCCTGCCCCCAATTTGGTTGATTTCTAATTTTGATATGCTACATGCCAAATCATTACACACAAAGTTTACTTATCTCACGTCACACACACAAAATGCTGGTGGAACGTGCAGGCCAGGCAGCATCTATAGGAAGAAGTACAGTCGATGTTTCGGGCCAAGACCCTTCGTCAGGACTAACTGAAAGAAAAGATAGTAAGAGATTTGAAAGTAGGTAAGGGAGAGGGAAATCTGAAATGATAGGATAAGACAGGAGGGGGAGGGATGAAGCTAAGAGCTGGAAAGTTGATTGGCAAAAGGGATACACAGCTGGAGAAGGGAAAGGATCATAGGACTGAAGGCCTAGGGAGAAAGAAAGGGGGAGGGAAGCACCAGAGGGAGATGGAGAGCAGGCAAGGAGTGATTGTGAGAGGGGCAGAGAGAGAAAGGGGGGGGGAGAATAATAAATAAGGGATGGGGTAAGAAGGGGAGGAGGGGCATTAACGGAAGTTAGAGAAATTGATGTTCATGCCATCAAGTTGGAGGCTATCCAGACGGAATATAAGGTGTTGTTCCTCCAACCTGAGTGTGGCTTCATCTTAACAGGAGGCCATGGATAGACATATCAGAATGGGAATGGGACATGGAATTAAAATGTGTGGCCATTGGGAAATCCTGCTTTCTCTGGTGGACAGAGCATAGTTCAGCGAAACAATCTCCCAGTCTGTGTCGGGTCTCGCCAATATGTAGAAGGCTGCACTGGGAGCACCAGACGCAGTGTACAACACCAGCCGACTCACAGGTGAAGTGTCGCCTCACCTGGAATGACTGTCTGGGTCCCTGAATGGTGGTGAGGGAGGAAGTGTAAGGGCAGGTGTAGCACTTGTTCGGCTTACAAGGATAAGTGCCAGGAGGGAGATCAGTGGGAAGGGATGGTGGGGGGGGGGGGGGTGGTGACAAATGGACAAGGGAGTCGCATAGGGAGCGATCTCTGTAGAAAACAGAAAGGGTGGGGGGGGGGGAGGAAAGATGTGTTTGGTAGTGGGATCCTGTCAGAGTGGCGGAAGGCTTTTGAAGGCTAGAGTTGCGGCTTTTAGGTCCGGGGATACCAGTCACTACATGGAATCCAGGTGTGAACTCTGGAAAGCCATTATGGGTGCCAAGAGGCAATATTGAGCCAAGTTGGAAGCCCAGGCTAACCAGATGAATGCCTGTAGACTATGGCAGGGTCTAAAGGAGATCACTGGGTGCAAAGAAAAGGCTGGGAATATCAATAACTGTAGCACTTCTCTTCCTGATGAATTTAACGTATTCTATGCAAGATTCGAACAGAAGAGGAGCGTCCTGCCCCCTCCGGATGAACCAGACCTGGTGGCATCAAGATTCATCGTCACCAAGGAAGACATTAGAAGAGCCTTCCTGAAGATAAATCCAAGGAAGGCGACGGGCCCAGATGGCGTCCCGGGATGGGTTCTCCGGGTCTGTGCAAGCGAGCTAGCTGGAGTGTTTGCTGACATCTTCAACTGCGCCCCGCTTCAGTCTAAGATCCCCTTGTGTTTTAAGAAGGCAACGATAATCCCAGTGCCGAAGAAAAGCAAGGTGGCATGCCTGAATGACTATCGACCTGTGGCTCTGACATCAATTGCTATGAAGTGCTTCGAGTGATTGGTTATGGCACACATCAACCATAACCTACCGGTTAACCTCAATGCTTTGTAATTCGCCTACCGGAGCAACAGGTCAATGGCAGATGCCATCTCTCTGGCACTACATTCCTCCTTAGAACACCTGGAGAATAAAGACGCATATGTAAGGCTCCTTTTCATTGACTACAGCTCTGCCTTTAATACCATCATTCCAACTAAACTGATTCCTAAGCTCCAGAACCTGGGTCTTAGCACTCAGATCTGCAGCTGGATCTTCAACTTCCTCACAGACAGGACCCAGGCTGTAAAAATAGGAGACAACCTCTCCTCTACAATCACTCTGAGCACCAGTGCCCCATAAGGCTGTGTATTCAGCTCCCTTTTGTACTCACTGTACACCCATGATTGTGTAGCCAAGTTCCCATCAAACTCAATATATAAGTTTGCTGATGACACCACAATTGTCGGCCGTATCTTGGGTAATGATGAATCTGAGTACAGAGAGGAAATTAAGAACCTGGTGGCATGGTGCGAAGACAATAACCTATCCCTCAATGTCAGCAAGACGAAGGAATTGATTGTTGACTTCAGAAGGAGTAGCGGACCGCATGACCCCATCTACATCGGTGGTGCACAAGTGGAACAGGTCAAAAGCTTTAAGTTCCTAGGGGTGAATATCACAAATGACCTGACTTGGTTTAACCAAGCAGAGTCCACTGCCAAGAAGGCCCACCAGTGCCTTTACTTCCTGAGAAAGCTGAAGAAATTTGGCCTGTCCCCTAAAAACCCTCACTAATTTTTATAGATGCACCATAGAAAGCATTCTTCTAGGGTGCATCACAACTTGATTTGGAAGTTGTTCTGTCCAAGACCAGAAGAAGCTGCAGAAAATCGTGAACATAGCCCAGCATATCACACAAACTAATCTTCCATTCTTGGACTCACTTTACACCGCACGCTGTCGGAGCAGTGCTGCCAGGATAATCAAGGACACAACCCACCCAGCCAACACACTTTTTGTCCCTCTTCCCTCCGTGAGAAGGTTCAGGAGCTTGAAGATTCGTACGGTCAGATTTGGGAACAGCTTCTTTCCAACTGTGATAAGACTGCTGAACGATCCTGACCCGGATCTGGGCCGTACCTTCCAAATATCCAGACCTGACTTGCACTACCTTACTTTCCCTTTTCTATTTTCTAATTATGATTTATAATTTAAATTTTTGTTATATTTACTTCGATTTGTACTTCAGGGAGCACGAAGCGCAGAATCAAATATCGCTGTGATGATTGTATGCTCTAGTATCAATTGTTTGGTGACAATAAAGTAAAGTTACAGAGAAATGTTGGACACGAAGCTGGTGAGGTGGTAGGTGAGGGCAAGGCGAACCCTATCCCAAGTGGGGTGGTGGGAGGATGGGGTGAGAGCAGATGTGCATGAAATGGGAGAGTTGTGCTTGAGAGTTTCAAGATTCATGCCTTCATATTGAAGAAGTGATCATGGAAGGTAGCAAATTCAGGGAAGAGAACAGTGGTTAAAAATATTGAGGTGAGATGAATAAAAAGGTTTACTGGTCTTGAAGTCCATAAAGATGCATAAATCCCTGGCATCTGACTAAGTGTATCTATGCTAGGACATTGAGGGAGGTAAGGGAAGAAATTGATGGGGTGGCAAAGACTTGTATTTTCATTAGCCATGGTGAGGTACTGGAAGACTGGAGGCTAGTTAATGTACCTATATTTAAGGAGGGCTGCAAGAGCAAGTTAGGGAACTACAGGCTGGTGGACCTAGTGGAGTGGTGGGAAAGTTACTAGAGGGAATTCTGAGAGACAAGATTTCTTTGCATTTTGAAAGGCAAGGACTGGTTGGGGACAGTCAGCATGGCTTTGTGTGTGGGAAATCATGCCTCATGAATCTGATAAGATTGTTTGAAGTGGTGAACAAGAGATTTGGTGAGGTTAAGCAGAGTGTTGTCTTCCACATAGACTTTAGTGAAAACTTTAAGAAGTCCTGCATGGTAGGCAGGTCAAGAAGGTGAAATCATATGGGATCCAGGGCAAGCTAGCCAATTGGAAACAACATGGTAGGAATTAGTGGGTGGTAGTGGAGGGATGTTTTCCATTTGGAGACCTGTGACCAGTGGTTCATAGCAATGATCAGTGTCGGGTCCCTTTTTGTTTGTCAAATTACAATTTGGATAAGAATATGGATGGCATTGTCTGTAAGTTTGTGGGTGATACCAAAATTTGTGGTATAGTGGATAGTGAAGAATTTGTCAAACATTGCAACACAATTTAGATGAGCCAAGGGCATGGGCAATGGAATAGCAAATGGAATCAATTTTCAACAAGCTCAAAGTGATGCATTTTTTGGGAATAAATCAGGACAAAATATAACCAGGGCTTACGATGTTGCAGAACAGAGAAATTGAGGAGTGCAAGTACTTTGAAAGTGGCGACACTTTTAAATAGAGGTGAATAAGCTGTATGGTATACTTGCCTTCATTGGTCAGGGCATTGAGTACACGAATCAGGCCGTACAAAATGTTGATGGGACTGCACCATACTATAGCAAGTATGGGATTATGCTGGAGAAGTAGCAGAAAAGATTCATAAGGATGCTGGGACTGGATGGCTTGCTTTATGTTCTGGATGGTTTGTTCATCCTGCAGCACGTGGGAAATCAGGGATACTTCCAGTGTCCCTGACAACTATGTGTGCAGGAAGTGTGTCCAACTGCAGCTTCTGGCAGACCGCATTAAGCGTCCGGAGCTGCGATTCGATTCATACTGGAGCATCCGCGATGCTGAGAAAGTCGTGAATAGCACATTTAGTGAGTTGGCCACACCGCAGGTAAAGGCTGCACAGGCAGAAAGGGAAGGGGTGACCACTAGACAGCATGGCAGGTAGTGCAGGAATCCCCTGGGGTCATCTCCCTCCTAAACAGATATACTGTTTTGGATACTGTTGGGGGAGATGTCTCATCAGGGGAAGGCAGCAGCAGCCGAGTTCACTGCACCATGGGTGGCTTTGCGGCACAGGAGGGAAGGAAAAGGAGTGGGAGAGCTATAGTGATAGGGGATTCAATTGTAAGGGGAATAGATAGGCGTTTCTGCGGCTGCAAACAAGACTCCAGGATGGTATGATGCCTCCCTGGTGCAAGGGTCAAGGATGTCTCTGAACGGCTGCAGGACATTCTGGAATGGGAGGGTGAACAACCACTGGTCGTGGTGCACATAGGTACCAACGATATACGTAAAAAACAGGATGAGGTCCTACAAGGTGAATTTAGGGAGTTAGGAGATAAACTAGAAAGTAGGACCACAAAAGTAATAATCTCTGGATTACTACCAGTGCCACGTGCTAGTCAGAGTAGAAATAGGAGGATATTTCAGATGAATACATGGCTTGAAAAATGGTGCAAGGGGGAGGGATTCAAATTTCTGGGGCATTGGAACCAGTTCTGAGGGAGGTGGGACTGGTATAAACAGGACGGTCTGCACCTGGGCTGAACTGGAACCAATGTCCTAGGGGGAGCGTTTGCTACTGCTGTTCAGGAGGCTTTAAACTAATGTGGCAGGGGGATGGGAACAAGTGCAGAGAGACAGAGGGGTGCAAAATGAGGGTAGAAGCAAAAAGTAGTAAGGTGAAAAGTAAAAGTGGCAGGCAGGCAAATCCAGGGCAAAAAGCAGAAAGAGCCACTTTTCAACATAATTGTATAAGGGCTAAGAGTGTTGTAAAAACAAGCCTGAAGGCTTTGTGTGTCAATGCGAGGAGCATTCATAACAAGGTGGATGAATTGAATGTGCAGATAGTTATTAATGAATATGATATAGTTGGGATCACAGAGACATGGCTCCAGGGTGACCAAGGATGGGAGCTCAACATCCAGGGTTATTCAATATTCAGGAGGGATAGACAGGAAAGGAGGTGGGGTAGCATTGCTGGTTAAAGAGGAGATTAACGCAATAGAAAGGAAGGACATTAGCCTGGAGGATGTGGAATTGATATGGGTAGAGCTGTATAACACTAAAGGGCAGAAAATGCTGGTAGGAGTTGTGTACAGGCCAGCTAACAGTAGTAGTGCGGTTGGGGATGGCATTAAACAGGAAATTAGAAATGTGTACAATAAAGGAACAGTAGTTATAATGGGTGACTTCAATCTGCATATAGATTGGGTGAACCAAATTGGTAAGGGTGCTGAGGAAGAGGATTTCTTGGAATGTATGCGGGATGGTTTTCTGAACCAACATGTCGAGGAACCAACTAGAGAGCAGGCCATTCTAGATTGGGTATTGAGCAATGAGGAAGGGTTAGTTAGCAATCTTGTCGTGCGTGGCCCCTTGGGTAAGAGTGACCATAATATGGTGGAATTCTTCATTAAGATGGAGAGTGACATAGTTAATTCAGAAACAAAGGTTCTGAACTTAAAGAAGGGTAACTTTGAATGTATGAGACTTGAATTAGCTGAGATAGACTGGCAAATGATACTTAAAGGGTTGACGGTGGATATGCAATGACAAGCATTTCAAGATTGCATGGATGATCTACAACAATTGTTCATCCCAGTTTGGCAAAAGAATAAACCAGGGAAGGTAGTGCACCCGTGGCTGACAAGGGAAATTAGGGATAGTATCAAGTCCAAAGAAGAAACATATAAATTAGCAAAAAAAAAAGCGGCACACCTGAGGACTGGGAGAAATTCAGAGACCAGCAGAGGAGGGCAAAGGGCTTAATTAGGAAAGGGAAAAAAGATTGAGAGAAAGCTGGCAGGGAACATAAAAACTGACTGTAAAAGCTTTTATAGATACGTGAAAAGAAAAAGATTGGTCAAGACAAATGTAGGTCCTTTACAGTCAGAAACAGGTGAATTGATCATAGGCAACAAAGACATGGCAGACCAATTGAATAACTACTTTGGTTCTGTCTTCACTAAGGAGGACATAAATAATCTTCCGGAAATAGTAAGGGACCGAGGGTCTAGTGAGATGGAGGAACTGAGGGAAATACATGTTAGTAGGGAAGTGGTGTTAGGTAAATTGAAGGGATTAAAGGCAGATAAATCCCCAGGGCCAGATGGTCTGCATCCCAGAGTACTTAAAGAAGTAGCCCAAGAAATAGTGGATGCATTAGTGATAATTTTTCAAAACTCCTTAGATTCTGGATTAGTTCCTGAGGATTGGAGTGTGGCTAATGTAATCCCACTTTTTAAAAAAGTAGGGAGAGAGAAACCGGGGAATTATAGACCGGTTAGTCTGACATCGGTGCTGGGAAAATGCTAGAGTCGGTTATCAAAGATGTGATAACAGCACATTTGGAAAGAGGTGAAATCATCGGACAAAGTCAGCATGGATTTGTGAAAGGAAAATCATGTCTGACGAATCTTATAGAATTTTTTGAAGATGTAACTGGTAGAGTGGATAGGGGAGAGCCAGTGGATGTGGTATATTTAGATTTTCAAAAGGCTTTTGACAAGCTCCCACACAGGAGATTAGTGTGCAAACTTAAAGCACACGGTATTGGGGGTATAGTATTGATGTGGATAGAGAATTGGTTGGCAGACAGGAAACAAAGAGTGGGGTAAATGGGACCTTTTCAAAATGGCAGGCAGTGACTAGTGGGGTACTGCAAGGCTCAGTGCTGGGACCCCAGTTGTTTACAATATATATTAATGATTTAGACGAGGGAATTAAATGCAGCATCTCCAAGTTTGCGGATGACACAAAGCTGGGTGGCGGTGTTAGCTGTGAGGAGGATACTAAGAGGATGCAGGGTGACTTGGATAGGTTAGGTGAGTGGGCAAATTCATGGCAGATGCAATTTAATGTGGATAAATGTGAAGTTATCCACTTTGGTTGCAAGAACAGGGAAACAGATTATTATCTGAATGGTGGCCGATTAGGAAAAGGGGAGATGCAACGAGACCTGGGTGTCATTGTACACCAGTCATTGAAAGTGGGCGTGCAGGTACAGCAGGCAGTGAAAAAGGCAAATGGTATTTTGGCATTCATAGCAAAATGATTTGAGTACAGGAGCAGGGAGGTTCTACTGCAGTTGTACAAGGCCTTGGTGAGACTGCACCTAGAATATTGTGTGCAGTTTTGGTCCCCTAATCTGAGGAAAAACATTCTTGCCATAGAGGGAGTACAGAGAAGGTTCACCAGATTGATTCCTGGGATGGCAGGACTTTCATATGAAGAAAGATTGGATCGACTAGGCTTATACTCACTGGAATTTAGAAGATTGAGGGGGGATCTTATTGAAACGTATAAAATTCTAAAGGGATTGAACAGGCTAGATGCAGGAAGATTGTTTCTGATGTTGGTGAAGTCCAGAACGAGGGGTCACAGTTTAAGGATAAAGGGGAAGCCTTTTAGGACCGAGATGAGGAAAAACTTCTTCACACAGAGAGTGGTGAATCTGTGGAATTCTCTGCCACAGGAAACAGTTGAGGCCGGATCATTGGCTATAATTAAGAGGAAGTTAGATATGGCCCTTGTGGCTAAAGGGATCAGGGGGTATGGAGAGAAAGCAGGTACAGGGTTCTGAGTTGGATGATCAGCCACGATCATACTGAATGGCGGTGCAGGCTAGAAGGGCCGAATGGCCTACTCCTGCACCTATTTTCTATGTTTCTATGTTTATTATGAGGGACTAGATAGACTGGAGCTAATTCTCCTGGAAAATAGGAGACTGAAGGGTGACCTTTATAGAGGTATATAAAATTACAAGGGGCGTAGTTAAGATGTATGATCATAATCTTGTTCTCTGAGCAGGGGGAGTCTAAAACCAGTGGCACAGGTTTAAGATGAGAGGAGAAAGATTTAAGGAGACCTGAAAGGCAACTATTCCTCAGTGTGTTTATATATAGAATGAACAACCAAAGAAAGTAACAGAGATGGGTACATTTGTACAATTTAAAAATGTTTGAGCAGGTACATGGATAATTAAGTTAACTTGAGTATGGGCAAATGGAAACTAAAGTAGGTAACTTGCATGGATGAGTTGGACTGTGTGGTGTGACTCTAGGAAGGAAAATGTGACTTCAGAAAGAAGCAATTATACAAGCCGAGATAAGCAAACATTTACAGTGCATCAAAACAGAGATGGGGGTGTAGTTGTGTTAAGGAAGAGCGGGAGAAAATTATTATAGAAAACAAACTATACAAGAGTTTATAAACCAGGCTCAAAAATGATTTCTCTCCGGCTATTATAAGACTATTGAATGGATGTCTAATACGATAAGATGGACTCTTGACCTTGCGTTGTGATCTGAGTGAGTAGTTGGAACAGGGTCAGTGATAATATTTAAGAAGTGTCTAGATGGATATCTAAATCACTTGGGGATACAGGACTATGCTGGATGATGATATGAATACGAAGGATGATTATTGGTGTGGATGATTTCCTCAAAATGGCCTATTTCCATGATATACAAGTCATTGATGCTACGGCAGGACAGGAAGAGTTAAAACATGTTCTACTCTTCACAACCTTCATATTATTTATTTCATTATTGTTGGAGGAAACGTCATATACCATTAGACATTTATTGATTGTTAGTTGAAATCCATAGCAGAGTGGCTTTTCATTGATTTTGGGGAGGAAAAGGAAATCCATTCAAAAGATCATTGAAGCTGAGATTTTGAGTTTTTATTTTTGTCTCTCAGATGCAGTTTAGCGAATATAATTTTTGTTGATTTGTTTGATTGCTTATCCTGACATTTCCCAGTAGACAGAGTGCTCAGAGGTTGGTGTTGGGATGGGTGCATAAAAGATTTATACTGATGTTCCTGGGGCAGGATGGCTTGAATTGTAAGTTTGGTTAATAATAATAATAACAACAACAGTAATTTTATTTATAGAGCACCTTTCTTACTGATAATGGAGCTCAAAGTACTATACAATGGGATAAAAGTACAAACATGGACATAAAATTAAAGATAAAAATAAACATTAAAATAAAAGCTAAAGAGATGCTAGTTAAAAGCAACGTTAGATAAATATGTTTTGAGCTGTTGTTTAAAAGTTCAACTGGGTCTGCATCCCTTTATAGTATTATATATTAAATTCCACAGTCAAGGAGCATAGTTCAAAAAAGCTGACTTGCCAAGGGAGATTGTTTAAATTTACGAGACCGGCGGAAGAAAACCCAAGAGCTTGAGCAAGATTATAAAATGAAAACGATTCTGTGATGTACTCCGTTCCCAGACCATTCAGAGCTTCAAAATCAGTTCTAAAAGATACAGGAAGTCCATGCAGAGTAGTTAGGATGGGAGTCATATGTTCCCTTAAACTGGTTTAGGTTAAAAGTCTAGCAGTGGCATTCTGAATGAGTTGAAGTAGGCTGAGACATCTTTCCTTGGAGTGAGTGTCACAGCCTGAAAGGTGACCACCTAAAGTATATAAAATCATGAGGGGCAGAGGTGAGATGAATTGTCAGCCTTTTCTCCCCAGCGTAGGGGAGTCTAGAACTAAGGGATATAGATTTCAGTTAAGAGGATAAATTTTAAAAGGAACCAGAGGAGAAATATTTTCACACAAAGGGTGGTGAGTATGTCGGAGAAGCTGACAGTGGAAGCAATAGAGACATTACAATATTGAAAAGATTTTTGGATGGTTACATGGAAAAGATAGAGTGATGGAGGCCAAATGTAGGCAAGTTGAACTGGATGGATAGATATCTTAGTTTGCATGGGCAGGTTTGGTTGAGAAGTCTGTTGCCCACTGCTTGTTTCTATAATGCTTTTTGCCTTTGAATGTCGCAATCCTTTTCTTCACTGAGGCCAATGTTTCTCTCAGCAGTCTGTTATCAGCTCTCAATTTAACTTGTTAAAAGAAAAAAGAATTTGAGTTGAATGGTGTAGAGATACTCATTAATTGGGTATCCCATGAAATACCCTTCCACAAAAAGATTCACTCAATAGTATCACTCATTCGCATTCAGTAAATGTGTCAAAGACACAGTCCAGGGACCAGAGCACAAAAAATTTAGGCCAATGTACAAATGGAGGACATGTAAGACAATGGAAGTGAGATTTTGTTGAGTGAAGTATTAATGTTGTTGCCTCTCTGCTCTGATGAACACAAGATACCATGACAATATTTTGAGTACAAGTAGATTTATTATGACGTTCTGTACAGTAGGTATCTCTCAGTCAACACTTCTCGAACAGATAATTGGGTTATTTCAGTACAGAAGTTTGTGGGAGCTTGCTTTGCACATATTGTACTATTTCCTTTTTACAACATTGACTTCAAAACTGTATGTCAGGATCTGTAAAAAGTGAGAATTCTCTGCAATCTTCAAAGGTAGCAGGGAAATACAAGCCTCCGTTTAAACATTTTACCATTTTGAGTTTAATTTTTTAAAAATGGACTTCAAATAGTTCATGGCTCGATGGAATAAGAAACGAGCAAGTGAAGTTTAATACAGAAGAGTGCAATGAATGAAGAATGCCACACCAGTAAAAAGAGCACAATTCTAAAGGCGTGCAGAAACAGAGGTCTGATTTGCTTGAACACAAATTGTTCTACATTGCAGGTCAGGTTAAAATTGCATATAAAAAATATTCAGTTTGAGCTTCCTAAATAGAGGCAAGCAAGGAAGTTATGACTTTTGAGAGAATGTGCAGGAAGGATTTACTAGAATGGGAAACAGAGGACTTGCTTTACATGGAAAGGCTGGAGAAACTTGGGATACCTCATATATTAAAGAAGGTTTAGTAGATGCGATGAAGGTGTACAAAGTAATGAGCAATCTAGACAGTAGCTATAAAGAAACATTCTTTAGAAGATTTGAGAAGTAGATAACAAGATAATTGACAAAAGAAGAAAGCAGATGTGGTGAAAGGTGTTTTTACACAGCAAATGGGCATCATCTAGAATGCATTGCTTGCTAAGAGGATGTAGATTTAACTTTCAAAGGAAAAGCAGATTAGTACTTGATAAAATAGTTGCAAAAGAAATTAAGATATTGTACTATAATGAAAAGTTAAGAGATTGTTCCTATAAATGGCCTGAATGCATTTCAGAGGCAGATGCCCTTTGCTGTCACTACTGGATATGATTTGATCTTAATTCAGTAAATTCTTAAAAATAGTTGGGAGACAAAGCGGAGATGATCTTTGTTGCACACAGTCAACAAGCAAGTTCTGTAGATTTGCAATTTGATGCATAATTTATGTTATAATTTCCTTGAGCTAGTTGGATAATTTTTTCATACTAATAACTATGTAAATAATAAATGTGCCACAAGGTTTGCAATTAAATTAATTGGAATATGCTCATCCGGAGCACTGCATTCAATGGTTAGTTGTGATTTCATTGTTTTGTGTGTGAATTTTGACCTAATTTACTTGTTTGTGTACACATGTACAAAAATAGATAAATCTTGACTAGGTATTATAAGAGCAAACCATTTCTTTAGCATGACAAGATTGAGCTAGCTTTATTGGAATTGACTATTTTTACTCCCATGACAGTGACCTGACTCTGCCTCTGCCTCAGCTCACCTGCAACTGGAGTCCTCATTGTTATCTCCATATTTGACAGATCTAGCACACTTCGGTGCCGTTTCTCTCATTCTACCCACTATAAATTTGAGATCTCTCCACTCTCCATTTCATAACTTGCTGTTAGTTCCACTTATCCATTCTTTCCAAGCATTGCTTTCCGCATTAGTGCCAAGCTACTCAATGGCTTGTTTCATCCTTGAACCCCAATCCTTCTATAGTCTTGTCTTCCCAAAACTATCCAATCCCCTTAAGCCTTTACTTGATCATTATTTACTATCCTCCAATTCTCCCTGAATTTAATAATTTGTCCATTGATGCCTGTATTTTCAGCTGCATTTTAGCTCTGGAATTCCTTCAGTGAAGCCCTTTGCCTCTCTTTCCTCCTTCCAGATGTTTATTTAAACCTATTTCTTTAGTCAAGCTTAAGGAGAAATATAGGGCAAATAACAACATGTGGCACAGAGTCAAAAATTATTGGCTGTTTGCCCTTTGGAGCACCATGGAATATTTTGCTATGAAAATTAATGTTTGCTCTACAGTGTTTCACTGTTTTCAGGAGTAATGTGATGAGAAGCATTAGATGTTTCAAAGATTGCTCTTTTTCTATTACTCTAGAGTATGGGACATAAGCAATAATTGAATTTGTATTGTATTAACTTCAAATTATGGACTGTGCTTTGTTCAAGTGATGATTGGGATAGGTGGTTGAGGGGTTTGGTTGGGGGTGACGATGTTCAGAGTGTCAGGAAGTGCTGTTCTAATTTTTGGAGTGGTGCAAAATGATTGGAAAAGAAGATACTGCTAAAACTGAAAATTTCTAATTATGAGGAAAGATTGGATTGGTTTGTGTTACCTTTGGATAAAGGCAGCTGGGGGGGGGGGCTTAACTAATTTACATTCAGATTCCACTTTATTAGGTTCACCTGTACACCAGCTAGTTAATGCAAATATCTAATCAGCTACTCATGTGGCAGCACTCAATGCATAAAAGTGTGTATACATGGTCAAAAGTTGTTGTTCAGACCAAACATCAGAGTGGGGAAGAAACATGATCTAAGGACTTTCACCAGACAGGGTGGTTTGAGTATCTCAGAAACTGCTGCTCTGCTGGAATTTCTCATGCACAGCAGTCTCTGGAGTTTACAGAGAATGATGAGAAAAACAGAGAACTTCCAATGAGTTCTGTGGGTGAAAATACCTTGTTAATGAGAGAGGTCAGAGGAGAACGGCCAGGGTGGTTCAAGCTGTCAGGAAGGCAACAGGAACTCAAATATAACATATAACAACAGATAACAACAGTAGTGTGCAGAAGAGCATCTCTGAACACACCACGTGTCGAACCATGAAGTGAATAGGCTACAGCAGCGTAAGACTTGCTGCTTGCACTCAGTGGCCACCTCATTAGGTTCAGGAGCTCTTAATAAAGTGGGCACTGTGTGTGTAAAGTGTGATGGCCCCAGATAAAGTAAAATGGGAAGATCCTGCCTTCTTTAGCATATTTCAAAAAGACTTGCATGGAAATGCATCAATTGTTAAAATGAAAAGAGGGTAAATGAAGGCAAGATCATCACTTGCATTATGTTAGGGTTTTTTGTCAGGGTTGAGAAGACAGCATTCATGGTTTTTTTAAAAAAGTGCTTGTGTGTGGAATTGAAGAACTGTAATCTACAGGGCTGTCAGCTAGTGGTACAATGGAGAATTTAAGCTGGATTGTTGTTAGCCAGCAGCAACAGAATGGATGATAATCCCCTTCTATTTTGGTAATTTTTTATGATTCAAAATGTTTGATTTTCTCTTCATTCAGTATAAGTGCTTTTTGTAGCACTAACCTAATTAACCAAGCTCTTACTACTTCATCCAGGCATAACGAGTTTTTCAGTAATTAACCGATTGCTGAAAGTAATGTCAGACAATTCTACCAGTTCTAGTCACATTTTCAGCTGGTATGTTGGGTATTTGGGTCAATAGAATATTTTAAATCTAGAATTATGTACCAAAGAACAGCTCTGCTCACAAAAAGTAAAATGCCTAATATTAAATAGATATTCTTAATATTGATGAAAATTTTTGATAAAACGGGGGGAGGTGCATTGTAGTGAATTACAGGCACACTTGTACTTGGCTTCGTGTTCAGTGTCGGTGCCTATTTCTAGGAATGTGACCATGAATAGAATCAATGCCAAAAGGGTCAATATAGCATTATGTAGTGAGATACAAGACCATAAGATAAAAGGGGCAGACTTGGGCCATTTGGCCCATCGAGACTGTTCTGCCATTTCATAATGGCTAATCCAATTTTCCTCTCAGCCCCAATCTCCTCCTACTCCCCTTATCCATTCATGCCTTGACTAATGAAGAATCTATCAACCTCTGTCTTCAAACAGTATACGTACATAAAGGCTTGTCCTCCACAGCTGCCTGTGGCAAAGAATTCCATAGATTCACCACTGTATTATTGTGTTATTGACAGTGCTATTGGGCTATTGTTGAGGACCGGCAGTGCTTGCTGTATGAGCTTCGAGCTCCTGTTGTCTCTATTCTCACCATCTAAGCATATGGTGAGAATGGGGACTGGGCAGGTGTGTGGAAGTTTACCTGTATGTGTTCACGGCTAAGCATAGAATGAATCAGTACTCTGATAAGGTGGTGTTATGTGAGGTAGCAATGTATCATATTTAGTAACACTGTCTATTTTTCTTACCATTCTGCTGCCACGTAGGACCTCATCAAATGCTTTGTCAACGTTCATGCAGATTGTATCAATAGTGCAAGCCACATTTACATATATTATCTTGTTGTTAAATACCGTGTCTTTAAGCATAAAGTCTTTTGCTTTGACAGACAGACAGACAGCCATACTTTATTGATCCCGAGGGAAATTGGGTTTCATTACAGCCGCACCAACCAAGAATAGTGTAGAAATATAGCAATATAAAACTATAAATAAATAATAATAAGTTAATCATGCCAAGTGGAAATAAGTCTAGGACCAGTCTATTGGCTCAGGGCGTCTGACACTCCAAGGGAGGAGTTGTAAAGTTTGATGGCCACAGGCAGGAATGACTTCCTATGACGCTCAGTGTTACATCTCGGTGGAATGAGTCTCTGGCTGAGTCCTGTGCCTAACCAGTACATTATGGAGTGGATGGGAGTCATTGTCCAAAATGGCATGCAACTTGGACAGCATCCTCTTTTCAGACACCACCATCAGAGAGTCCAGTTCCACCCCAACAACATCACTGGCCTTACGAATGAATTTGTTGATTCTGTTGGTGTCTGCTACTCTCAGCCTGCTGCCCCAGCACACAACAGCAAACATGATAGCACTGGCCACCACAGACTCGTAGAACATCCTCAGCATCGTCCGGCAGATGTTAAAGGACCTCAGTCTCCTCAGGAAATAGAGTTGGCTCTGACGACTCTGAAAGTACATACTTTCTTTGTGTGTGTTTTTGTAAATTTTGTAAATTTTTGTAAAGCATTGTTATGGGGTGGGTTGATCTTTCAAGCAACATAAAAATTTCAGAAATGATTGGAAACATTCACTTTTCACAGTGAGTGGGCAGTCTCAATATGTAAACAATATGTTGTCTTGCAAATAAATCTTGCCTCTGAAACACTGAAAATGGATATCCAATGCATTTTGGAGCCATTACACTACTCAAATTAACTTGACCTTTCCTTAAAAATTCCATGTTGACAAATCTGACTCTTTATAAGTAAATTTTTTAAACAGTCCCTTGGATTTTTAAAAAAATAATTTGTTGTATTTACTGCTAATATTGGCCTGAATGGCCTGTCATGAAAGGGAAGCTGCATTTTTTTTTTAAAAAACCATGGTAGCATGTATGAGGGCTGTTTTGCACCATGCTGTAAGCCAGGGAGAATTGTGTGAGTCCCTTAAGAAAAATGCAGATGCTGTACATCTAAAATAAAACCAGAAAATGCTAGAGACACTCAACAAATCAGACCACATCAGTGAGAAAAGAAATTGAGGTAAATTTTCAAGTCAAAGACCCTTCATCTAAACTAGGAAGGAGGCAAAAGAAGAATGGAACTTACTATTTTTTGTGTTTGAGCTTTTGTCTTAATAAATGTCTTTACCCCATTCTTTGGCCACTCATTATTCTGCACAATTATTCTTTTTGATTACATACTGTATTTTATTGTACCTATGTAAATCAGGAAATAGCTGCTGCAAATTCTGTCTAAAAACTTTCCATCCCACAAGACCTTCTCGTTCTTTATGTTTGTGTTTTGGAAAGCCTTTCCCCTGAATTTCTGAGACTGCTCAGTTGTATCATCCCATATTGGAATTTAATCTGTAGCCAAAGGAGTGTCTGCCCTGTGCCTTTATAATGAATACTCCATCATCGTCTGTCATGTATATGATATCATGGAGTTGACCACAGCAGAATTCCATAGAGGAGTTGTTTCCCTTGCAAATGTTCAAAGCTGAAAACTAATATGGGAGGTAATGCTCACAGGCGACTTGTGCACCACTAGTGTTGTTTAATAATAGCCACCCATTCATACTTTGCCTGTAACATCCTGCTGTCTCTAATTCACATCAGTGTGGTATTAGTGGCCACTCAAGTTCCATGCTTGATAATTTGAGTCCCACAGCTGATGGCACATTTAACCCATGTGATTTTCTACACATGTGTCCTGCAGTCTTCATTCAAGTCAGATGTGCGTTAAGTTGGTCATATTGGAGCTAAAATTGTGGCACATATAAACATTTCTTTCTCTTCTCTATGCAGTATCATCCCTGTCTCTTTAATGTTATTCCTGATAGTTTTTTCCTAATTTTGTTTTTGTTTTTATAACCATTTTAAACTAATGTTTAATCTTCTGTCATTTTCAGGTTCACTTCCCAGATGTGGAGAGGGTGGAATGGTTAAACAAGGTAGGATAATTTTGTTTGAATTATTGGGGAAAGTAAAATCTATAAATGAGGATTAATAATTTAGAAGAAAAATTTAATAGGGCATGAGTTTCTACACCAATTCTTCAGATCACTTGTATCCCCTATGTTCATTTTGAAAGCCACCAGTAGTTACCCTGTAAGCACATTGTTGGGTTGTTCAATAAGGCGGTTAGCCTTTCTGGTGTGGAATGTTAACATGCAAGCAAAGTGTTAGTAGCTCATGGTTTTGATAGTGAGCTCAATTAAAAGTGCAAAGCTTCATTGCAGATTGTAATGTGTCAAAGAAATGTGAGTTAGCAGTAAAATATCCATATTTTGTTGTGTTTTCAATATTTTGTTTGCACAGATAAGACCGTAATAGAAACAGGAGTAGCCACCTGTCTTGTCAACTCTAGTCTGTCATTCAATAAGATTATGGCTCATCTAGCTATGAACTCAGCTCCACATACCTTCCTTTCTGCCTCCATAGCCCTTAATTCCCCTGTTATGCAAGAATCTCTAACTGTATCTTAAATATATTTAATGAGGTAGCCTCCACTGCTGCTCTGGGTAGAGAATTGACAGATTCACAACTCTCATGGGGGCGGCAGGGAGAAGCAGTTTCTCTTCATCTCCTTCCTAAGTCTATTCCTCTGCATCTTGAGGCTGTGACCTCTAGTTTTAGTCTCGCTTTCCAGTGCAACAACTTTCCGGCCTCGATCTTAATTTTATGTTATTGATGACTAGCTTATTAAACAGATGTTCCATTCAACCCCATAAGTTCACAGCTGCTTCCTCCATGTCTACTAGCATGATATTACATATTTTACTCTTGATTGTTTAATTACATCTATAGTAGCAATAGTTGAAGTAATAATAGTTCAACGATAAACTCATGGTGCCAAGATCGATGTTCCCAAAATGTCATTTTCCTTTCTCAAAAAAGAACACACAATAACTTGTGTTGATGTTATTTGGGTTCTGCTGAATTTGGATAGATCTAGTTCAGATTAATTGATTGGAATAAGTCTAGGTAGAAATACCAACCAGATGAGGGAATTATGACCTTTTTTCCCTGATCCTTCAATGTTTATTTTTTAAATATTCCTCTCTATAGCTTCAGCACAGAAACATGCCCTTTGATCCACCATGTTCATGTCCATTAATTACACTAATACCATGTGCCTGCATTAGGTTTGTATCCTTCTATGCTTTGCCTATTCAAGGGTTTGTCCAAATGTCTTTTGAATGTAGTGATTGTATTTGACCATCACTTCCTTTGAGTTCCAGATATCAACCACTGAGTAAAAGAAAAATAAAATCTGCTGCTCTGTTCCCCTTTAGAATTCCTCCCTCTGTCCTTAAACTCTAAGTTCTTATTTTTGATACTCCAGAATATTCTGGGTATATACTTTCATATACAGTATGCCTTTTAAAGTTTAAAGTCTCTCTTGGGTTACCTCCCATTTTCCTTTTGCTCCAGGGAAAATGAATTGAGCCTATCCAATCTGTCCTTACAATCTTTTAATCCTGGTGAATTTCTCTATATTCTTTCAAGTACAACCACATCTTTCCCACAATTTTGCATTCAGAATCCAGGCTATCCACGGGTTACAAATGCCCAACCGTTGGATAATCCTACATAGAACAAGGTCCCAAAACATAATTAAATTCGAAAGACTGCAAATGACAGAACTAATTTCCTCTCTCGTGCTCTCATACCCACTTTTAGTAATTGTACTTTTATATCAGTCTGATGTGCTGCAGAGGTATGGTTGTCACATCAAATGACTTCTCTGTATTTTATAACTTATGAATAAAATCAATTTACATCTGTTGTATATGTCATATCCTTATTTGACTTAATAAAACACACATCCTCACGCTTTTCAGAAGTAAATCTCACCTATTGGATCAGCAAATTTGCTGGAGGTTTAGTGGACAGTGAGGAAGGTTTTCAAAGCTTGCAGAGGGATCTGAACCAGCTGGAAAAATGGGCTGAAAAATGGTAGATGGGGTTTAATACAGACAAGTGTGAGGTATTGCACTTTGGAAGGACAAACCAAGGTAGAACATAACAAGGTAAATGGTAAGGCACTGAGGAGTGCAGTAGAGCAGAGGGATCTAGGAATACAGATACAACATTCCCTAAAAGTGGCGTCACAGGTAGATAGGGTCATAAAGAGAGCTTTTGGTACATTGGCCTTTATAAATCAAAGTATTGAGTATAAGAGTTGGAATGTTATGGTGAGGTTGTATAAGGCATTGGTGAGGCCGAATTTGGAGTATTGTGTGCAGTTTTGGTCACCAAATTACAAGAAGGATATTACTGAGGCTGAAAGAGTGTAGAGAAGGTTTACAAGGATGTTGCCGGGACTTGAGAAACTGAGTTACCGAGAAAGGTTGAATAGGTTAGGACTTTATTTCCTGGAGCATAGAAGAATGAGGGGAGACTTGATAGAGGTATATAAACTTATGATGGGTATAGATAGAGTGAATACAAGCAGGCCTTTTCCACTGAGGCTAGGGGAGAAAAAAACCAAAGGACATGGGTTAAGGGTGAAGGGAGAAAAGTTTAAAGGGAACATTAGAGGGGGCTTCTTCACACACAGAGTGGTGGTAGTGTGGAATGAGCTGCCAGATGAAGTGGTAAATGCAGGTTCACTTTTAACATTTTAAAAACTTGGACAGGTACATGGATGAGAGGTATATAGAGGGATATGGGCCAGGTGCAGGTCAGTGGGACTAGGCAGAAAAATGGCTCAGCACAGCCAGTAAGGGCCAAAAGGCCTGTTTCTGTGCTGTAATGTTCTATGGTTCTAGTGCACCACCCAACTTCCCATCTGATCTCTAGCCTGCTCCAGCCTTGGACATTCTTCCTGGTTATCCTATAACACCAATAAATTTTATCAGCTAAGAAAGAGCTGATTGCCAACTACAAGAGGAAGAAGATGGGAGGTCCATGAGCACTTCCTTGGCATTTTCTTATCCGAGGACTTGTTCTGGGACCAGCATGTAAGTGCCATCACAAAGAAGGCACAACAGCAGCTTTATTTTCTTAAAAGTTTGCAGAGATTTTGGGGACATGCTAAATCTTTGACAAATTTTATGGATGCATTGTTGAGTATATCCTAATAGGTTGCAAAACAACCTGGACTACCAATGTCCAAGAACGGAAAACTCTACAGAGTATGCTGGATACAGCCTAGTCCATCCCAGGCAAGGCCCTCCCAACCATTGAATACATTGTCATAGAGTGCTGCCACAAGAAAGCAGCATCTGTCATCAATGAACCTTACCATTCAAGTCATGCCCTCTTCTTGCTACCACCATCAGACAGAAGGTACATAACCTTTTCTACACCACCTGGTTCAGGAACTAGTTATTACCTTGCAACCATCAGGTTCCTGAGCAGGCGTGGAGAACCACATACTCTACTCTGATTCTACGACTTACAGATTCACTTTCAAGGAGTCTTTTTACACCTTATGCTCTCAGTATTATTTTTATTTGCAGTTTGCCTTTTGCACATTGGTTGTTGTCAGTCTATGTATTGCTTTTATCTTATAAATGCCAGTAAGAAATTGAATCTCAAGGCAGTGTATTCTAACATGTTGTACTTTGGTAATAAATTTACTTTCAACTTTGTACTTTTATGTTGCCCACAAACATATTTGTGGTAAATCTGTTGCAATGGCTTTTGGAAACAAAACCAATAATGGCAACTTTTTAAAAAAAATCCAGAATAAATATTGTGAATTATTCAGTAGTGTGAAGCAGAGAACTTACTGGAGTTAATCAATTTAATAGAATCCCGATGCAGATTATCAACTCAAAACTGTGACAATTCCTTTCCTCCCACAAATGCTGCTCAGCCTGCAAAGTTCTTCCAGCTAATGGTTTTTTGCTTGGAATTTTTTTAGTGTTCATTTAACTATTATTAAAGTCAAAATAAATTTATCTCAAGGTAGCACAAGGTGTATATGTCATTTTGTGCCACCTTGAGATTCATTTTCTCGGAGGCATTAACAAGGACATTAAGAAATACATAGAATTTAAGGGAAAAAATACTTTACATTAATAAAGACTGACAAACAACTAATGTGCAAAGGAAGACAAATTCTGAAACAGCATTATGTATATTTTCATTCTGCTGTAGCCACTGCTGTGTTTTCTTTTTAAAATCAGTGAAGGTTGAATGGTACCTTTAGTTTAAGAGTTGTTAAATTTTAAAAAAAGTAGAAAATCATGCAGGGTGTCTACTCATCAATGTCCTCGAGGTCAGTTGTAAATGTTCTTGCTTAGAAGGTAGATGAAGATCAATTGGCAGGATTGAAATTTGTGCCCAAACTTGCTGCCAGGCTCAAAAAATTAGAATATTGGATGGGATGAGGGTTTTCAAAAACTTGATGTCCTTGGTCACTTTTACTTGTATCTTTCTGCTTCTGAAGGTGCTTCTGTGCTTGCTTTTGAATGAAGTTATTAATTCCATGCAGTAAATAATACTGAATTATTAACTTGCCTAACAATGTTAAAAGGCAACTGTAACAAGCATAGGTAATTTCTGACATATACATAAGCATGCCAAAGGTCTAGTGAGTTGAGCTGAGTTGTTGCAGAAATGCACATTCCTTTAATGTTTTCTTCAATATAACATGAATAATTAATTCCTTTCTGTTTTAAAGCTTTTCAAGAAGCTGCTTTAAAAGAGACTGAGATGACATTCTGTGCTGGGGTGAGGGGATGGGGATCTGAATCTGCTGCTTGGAAGCATGGTGGAGGTTTAATTAGAACATGGGTGACTATTTGAAGAGCTGTAACTTGAGGCTTGCACCTAAAGCTAGGAAATTAAATTAACCCAAAACTATGATTTTTAATGAATAGTAGAGCAAGCTCAAAGAGCCCACTAGCTACTCCTGGTCTGAGTTTTTTCAATTTCTGAGAAGCTGACACAGAGCTGCAGCAAGTAATGATGCTGTATCATCGCTGCATTGTCCCAGGATTGATTCCACCCCCTTGTGCTGTTTTTGTGGATTAGAACATTTTCTTTATGAATATTTTGGTTTCCTCTATCCTGATGAAGGGTCTCGGACTGCAACATTGACTATTTGTTTCCACGGATGCTGCCCGACCTGCTGAGTTCCTCCAGCTTGTACGTGTGGGTTTCCTCTGTGTCTTTCAGTTTCTTCTGTGATCCCAAGCATGTTCTGACGTAGTTTGATTGTTTACTACAATTGATAGTATTGATAGGAGACAATAGATTACAGGAATATAGTGGAGTAGGTTGGTTTTGAAAGCTGTTATGTACTCTTTTACCTAAGTGGAACCTCCTGGTGATACTGCCATATTCTTGAACCCTTAATATACCTCTTTCATTATTGTCACTTCCAATATCTCTTTTTTTTTGCACCATCTTAGTTTGCCCAGTATACTTATTGTTGAGTGTACTGTTTACTCTGTGAGCTTCGTGTGAATAAGGAGTTTCATTGCACCATAGTGTATATGGCAGTAAACCAATCTGAATCTCACTAAAATGAGAACTATTTTGAGAGTGGTGAAGAGGGAAACGATCGGAAGCATTTGCATTAGTTGGTGGAACTAATGGTTTTTTCTTGTTCTTAAGGTTTGTAATTCCACAAAATGCTGTATGAAATATCCTTTTTGTATTCAATCTAGTTTTAAAATATTTTGTTTTATTCCCTTCAGACAGTGAAACATCTATGGCCATACGTCAGTCAGTTTGTGGAGAAATTGTTTAAAGAAACAATTGAACCAGCTGTGAGGGGAGCGAACAGCCATCTCAGTACTTTTACCTTCACAAAGATTGATATGGGAAGCAAGGTGAGAAACGACTACACTTGAGATCTAGATCTTCACATGAGAAAGCAAAAAAAATTGTTGTTACCAATAAGTTGACTGACTAAGCAGGGAACACTGCAGATCTTGAATGTTTTGTGCTTTCAGAAATTTTTCCTCTTATGGTGGCAAGTCCATCACTGCTTTTGAATAAATAATGAATTTTATTCATCTGAGGTCCCCAATATCAGCTTGTCTTTAGCTAATTTTATCTCACTCCTTACAACGTAAAGAAACAGCTTAGTGAATCATATATGGCAAATCCTGTAGGGTCTGATATTTTTCCAGTTATAACACTCAAGATATATATATAAACAACCTTGACTTCTCTAACTTCCATTAATGCCCCTCCTTCCCTTCTTACTCCATCCCTGACATATTTAGTTGTTTGTTTTTTTCTCTCTCTACCCATCACCCTGCCTGTTCTCCATCTCCCTCTGGTGCTCCCCCCCTCCTCTTTTCTTTCTCCCGAGGCCTCCCGTCCCATGATCCTTTCCCTTCTCCAGCTCTGTATCACTTTTGCCAATCACCTTTCCAGCTCTTAACTTCATTCCACCCCCATCCGGTCTTCTATCATTTCGCATTTCCCCCTCCCCCCACTACTTTCAGATCTCTTAGTATCTCTCCTTTCAGTTAGTCCTGACAAAGGGTCTCGGCCCGAAACGTCGACAGTGCTTCTCCCTATAGATGCTGCCTGGTCTGCTGTGTTCCACCAGCATTTTGTGTGTGTTGTCCCCAGAAACATCCTGTCCACCAAGAGGAATGTTCCATTTCTGGCTATTATCACCAGGTCAGTCCATTGTCAATCATTAGTAATGCGCTGGAAGGTATTAACAATGCGCTGTCTAGCTGAAGTTGTTGACCATTAATTTGCTTTCAGTTGTGTTTCCATTCAACCCCTTACATGAAGTATGGATGGAGGGCTGAGTTCCAGAAGCGAGGTCAAAGTATTGACATCAAGGCAACATTTAACAATGTCTGGCACCAAGAGTGCTAATAAACTGCACAGCTCTATGACTTGAAATTGTTTAGACCAGGGGTTCCTAACTTTTCTTTACACCATGTATCCCTACCATTCACCGAGGAGTGTGTAGATCCCAGGTCTTGAGGAAGATTCTATCATTTAGCAGCAGGGCATTGGGTGTAAAAGTTATGCGCTGGAAGGTATTAACAATGCGCTGTCTAGCTGAAGTTGTTGACCATTAATTTGCTTTCAGTTGTGTTTCCATTCAACCCCTTACATGAAGTATGGATGGAGGGCTGAGTTCCAGAAGCGAGGTCAAAGTATTGACATCAAGGCAACATTTAACAATGTCTGGCACCAAGAGTGCTAATAAACTGCACAGCTCTATGACTTGAAATTGTTTAGACCAGGGGTTCCTAACTTTTCTTTACACCATGTATCCCTACCATTCACCGAGGAGTGTGTAGATCCCAGGTCTTGAGGAAGATTCTATCATTTAGCAGCAGGGCATTGGGTGTAAAAGTTAGGCTGTTATGTTGTAATTCAACATGGTGATATATAATTTGAATAACAGTGTCCAGTTTTGGGTCTCCCTGTTCATCTTTAAACTGGAATGAGTGGAGAGATGATTTAAAGCCATGCTGCTGGAACTCAAGGAACTGAGGTATAGGGAAAGGTTGGCCAGGCTAAGACCTTTATTCCTTGGAACATAGGGGATTCATTAGTGTCCTTTTATGGATGTGTATAAAATTGTGAGTGGTATTGATAGGATAAATGCACATTGTATTTTTTCCCAGGGAAGAGGAAATAAAAGCTAGTGGGCATAGGTTTAATGTGAGAGATGAAAGATTTAAAAGGGACATGAAGGGAACTTCTTCAGGCAGGGCATGAATGAACTGCTGTTGTTGAGTCAGGTACAGTAATAAAATTTAAAAGACATTTGGGTAAGTACACAGGGGGTTAGAGGGGTATGTGCCAAATACAAGTAAATGGGACTGACTTGGTGGAGTCCATAGCCAGCATGGATGAGTTGGATTGAAGGGCCTGTTTCCTTGCTGTATTACTCTGACTCTATAAAGAGAGATGGTTCCGTGTTGATTGGTGATTTTTATCTCCACCATAAAATTGGAAAATTGGGCATACTTAGTTCTCTGGATAATGAAGTGATTCATGCATGCATTCAATAAGACCTGAATAATATCTGGTTTTAGGCTGATGAATGGCAATTAGTATTTATGTTACAGGGGCTATTTCCTATGACTGTTGCTCTGTTCATCCTCTATCAGCTTTGCTATTGACCAGAACATTTGGTTCAGCCACATGCAGAATTTCTTGTGTTTATGATCAGTCACTTAAATGTTATGTCTGTAGAGCAGATAAGCTCAGTTCACATCATGCTTTAATGTTGAAATGTAATGCTGTTCCTTACTTGGCTGCTGAGTCAAAGTCTGCTCAAAATGTTATCCAAATCTTTATTGCTTTCCATAGCTGCAGTGACAGACCAGCATAATTTCAGTTACTTTCTTCTATCTATCATCACCACTGATTACTTTTCAAGCCCATTTTATTCTGCATTCGTATGAAGTCATTTGGAATTGTATCTTCATTTTTCTCATCTTGTCCTGTACTGACTTTGTACTTCAGTGTTGATTTAACCCTGGTTATTATTTCTGGTTCAGTATTCTGTTTACCTTTCAAATTCACAGGGATGCTGCTGTCAGTTTGCTTAGTGCAAAACTCGAAAGCTGTTTGAACAAAACTTAATTTTCCTACCCAGTGGTGTCAAACTTCGTTTTCCTACCCAACTTCAACAGTGATAAATCCAGCAGTACAGTCTTTTTCTCTTTACTACCTTGCCTCAAATCCCTCTTTCCAGCAAATCCTCTACCCTTGCCTGTACCTTGAAACAGAATTTTAAAAATTAAATTGTACATCATGCTCTCCTGCTTTCTTGTGCCATTTAAGCTAAACCTTCCTTGGGCTGCATTTGGTCTGCATTCTAATTTATCACTTGCTCTTCCTTTTGTTCCATTTTAACTTGTATTGTTCACAAACTTGAATTCTTGCTCTATTAGCACTACTCCGGACTCTTCTCGTGCCAATAATGATCAGAAGAACCGTCCTTTCCCACCTATGTACTGTTTTCCTATGCTGTGTCCCAGATGTCCATTCTGAAGGAGAGTTTGTTTTTAGTTTCCTGATATGTATTCTTATGAAGTTTTTTTTAATCATCAGATGCTGGGAAGGGTTTTCCACTCAATTGCTATCTCTTTATTCTTCTTTCAGCCTCTACGAATTGATGGGATTAAGCCGTACATAGAAAATGTGGACAACAGACAAATTATATTAGACCTTCAGATCAGGTAATTTACATACACTTTTAGGTTAGATGTAGAGGAAGAGTATTTTTGATTGTGAAATCTGGAAAAGAAAAGAAAAAGTATTGAGTTGGATTATCTTGGGGTTTGCTTTCATGTGTAGTGATTATTTAAGGCTGTTGGCTTGCAGTTATTTTCATTATTTCTTGAAGCTACTTTGTCCTTGTTTCACTTATGCTGGGGCTCATTCGGCAACATTCAAGTGGCCATCCTCCAAGTCAAGAAATCTGTGCTGGCTAGTTGACCAAATGAGCATTATGATTAATGTTACAAATTGCTGAGGAGTACACTGATGTTGAAAATCCATGTTATTTTGCCTTGTACAACTAAAAGTACTTGTTACCAATTGCAAAATCTCCATAATTGACCTGGCTGAAATTCGCTAGTTGCATAGACTAAGGTTTCAAAATTAGACCACTGTGAACAGACCAAAGCTACACACTTAATAAACTTGCTAACGTGTTGAGTGAAATCACTTTATACTAGTTCAGCTAACTTTATGGCATCTTCCCCAAATCATTAGCATTGTTTAACATCTGTGCTGAGCCACAGTAACTGCATCTCTGGCACTGAATCTGCTGCTGTGGCCCAGAAGAGCGGGAAGGGAAGTGGGCTGTAATGGCACTGAGAGATTCCTTATTACGAGGAACAGAGATGCACTCAATGTCAGTAAGATGAAAGAGCTGATTGTGGGCTTCAGGAAGGGTAATATGAAAGAACACGTACCAATCCTCATGGAGGGATCAGAAGTGGAGAGAGTGAAGAGTTTCAAGTTCCTGGGTGTCAAGATCTTTGAGGACCTAACCTTGTCCCAACATATCGATGCAGTTATAAAGATGAGACAGTGACTATACTTCATCAGGAGTTTGAAGAGATTTGGTATGTTCACAAATACACTCAAAACTTCTATAGATGTACCATGGAGAGCATTCTGACAGGCTGCATCACTGTCTAATAAGGGGGGTGGGGGGAAGGAGTCTACTGCACCGAACCGAAAGAAGCTGCAGAGGGTCATAAATTTAGTCGGCTCCAACTTGGTTACTAGCCTACAAAGTACCCAGAACATCTTCAGGGAGTGATGTCTCAGAAAGGACCTCCAGCACCCAGGGAATGCCCTTTTCTCATTGTTACCATCAGGTAGGAGGTACAGAAGCCTGAACGCACACACTCAGTGATTCAGGAACTGCTTTTTCCCCACTGCCATCCAATTCCTAAGTGGACATTGAACCCTTGAACACCATCTTACTTTTTATTATTATTTCTGTTATATTATTTTATTATTGTTTTTTGTACATTTTTTAATCTATTCAATATACATATACTGTAATTGATTTACTTATTATGTTTTTTTTCTCTTTCTATTATATTGTGTATTGCATTGAACTGCTGCTAAGTTAACAAATTTGATGATGCATGCAGGTGATAAAAAAACTTGATTCTGATTGTGATCCTGTGGGCGTGACAGAGGCACACGGATGGTATGATGTCTCCCTGATGCCAGGGTCAGAGTTGTCTCAGATCGGATCCGTGGCATTCTCAAGGGTGAGAGTGAACAGCCAGAAGTCTTAGTACATATTAGCACCATTGACATGGGTAGACAAGGTGAGGACATTGTGAAGAGAAACTTTAGGGAGCTAGGTAGAAAGCTGAGAAATGGTTAGTAATTTCTGGATTGCTGCCTGTGCCATGTGCCTGTGAGGGTAAGAACAGGATGATTTGTCAGGTGAATGTGTGGCAGAGGAACTGATGGGGGGGGGGGGGGAAACAGAGGTTCAGATTCCTGGATCATTATGATCTCTTCTGGGGAAGGTACAAGCTGTACAAAAGGGACAAGATACACCTGAACCTGAAGGGGGTCCAATATCCTTGCTGGCAGATTGACTAGAGTTGTTTGGGAAGGTTTAAACTAATTTAGCAGGGTCTGGGAACCAGAGTGATAGTGCTGAAGATGAGGTAGTTGGTTTTCAAACAGACAATGTGTAGTGAGATTCCTAGTAAGGAAAGGCTGATAATAGGGCAAAATTGCAGTCAACAAGATGAGTTACAACGTAAAAGTCTGAATACAGGATTGAAGATGTTATATTTGAATGTGTTCACTGTACAGAATAAGGTAGATAAACCTGTAGCACAGTTACAGATTGACATGTATGATGTTGTAGGCATTACTGAACCATAGCTGAAAGAAGATTATAGCTGGGAGCTTAATGTCCAAGGATACACTTTATGTCAACTGGCTGGAAGGCAGAGGGTGTGCTGTTGCTCTTTTGGTTAAAAAATGAAATTAAATCATTAGAAAGAGGTGAGATATGGTTGGAAGGTGTTGAATCATTGTGGATAGTGCTAAGAACTGCAAGGGCAAAAAGACCCTGATGGGAGTTGTATACAGACTCCCAAACAGTAGTAAGGATGTCGCCTACAAATTACAACTGGAGATAGAAAATACATGCTAAAAGAGTGATGTTGCAATAGTATTGGGAGACTTCAACATGCAAGTAGCTTGGGAAAATCAGGTTGGTGCTGGATTCTAAGAGGAGGAATTTCTAGAGTGCCTACGAGATGGATTTTTAGAGCAATTCCTGGTTGAGTCTACTAAGGGATCAGCTATTCTGGATTGGGTGTTATGCAATGAAGCGGAATTAATTACAGAGCTTAAGGTAAAAGAACCCTAAGGGGAAAGTGATCATAATATGATCGAAGGTACCCTGAAATATAAGAAGGAGAAGCTAAAGTCAGATTTTTCAGTATTACAGCGGAGTAAAGCAATTAACAGAAAAATGAGAGAAGAATTAGCCAGAATTGATTGGAGAAAAAATACAAAAATCCGAGGTGTAAAGGGGCTTGGGAGTTTGTTTTCAGGATTCCCTAAAAGTTGATGTGATTTGCAGATCGAGTCTGTGGTGAAGATGGCAAATGCGATGTTAGCATTCATTTCAAGAAGGCTAGAATATAAAAGCAAAGATGTGAACATTGAGACTTTATAAAGCACTGGTGAGGCCTCACTTGGAGTATTGTGAGTGGTTTTGGGCCCCTTATGTTAGAAAGCATGTGCTGAAACTGGAGAGGGTTCAAAGGTGGATCATGAAAATGATTCCAGGATTGAGTGGTTTGTCATATGAAAAGCGTTTGATGCCTCTGGGCTTGTATTCACTAGAATTCAGAAGGATAAGGGGTGCCTTAATTGAAACCTATCAAATGGTGAAAGGCCTTGATGGACTGGATGTGGAGAGGATGTTTCCTATGGTGGGACCATCTAAGACCAGAGGACACAACCTCAGAATTGAGGGGTGTCTTTTTAGAACAGAGATGACGGGGAATTTCTTTAGCCAGAGAGTAGTGAATCTGTAGAATTCTTTGCAATAGGTAGCTGTAGAGGCCAAGTCTTTATATTTTTATTTATTTATATATAATATTATTAAAAATATAGCAGAGGTTGATAGATTCTTGATTGATCAGGGTATGAATGGATATAGGGGAGAGAAGGCAGGAGATTGGGGCTGAGAGAAAAATTGGATCAGCCATGATGAAGTGATGGAGGAGACTTGATGGACCAAATGGCCTAATTCTGCTCCTATATCTTATGATCTCATGGTAATGTTCTAGCTAAGGAAAAGAAGTTAAATTGGGGCATTGCTTTTAGGGATGGATAATACTCAGTAAAATTTCCAGGAGCTAATAATGACCATTGGCTGCATTACCTAGTATCCTAACTACCATACCTAGTATGCAATGAATTATGCCTTCTGTATGAATTTTGTTATTCTCTTGCTGAACATTAACTGTAAAACTACTTCCACCATGCAATTTAGTCATTTATTCCAGAAGTCAATGACTCTTCCTGAAATGCAACAGCTTTTGACATTTGACCCAGTTCTATATTTGCGTAATTGTTGTGAAACTCCATTAGTTTTTCCTAATTTTGTTCATTTGAATTCAAATATCCTGTTCAAATTCTTTAACTACCATAAATACTTTAGTCAGTTATTTTAAAGTATATTTTCAACATTAAGAATAAATTCACTATTGCAATAAATAAATTTTAAACTGTGTATCATGACATTTTCCTTTGAACTTCTGGAGTCTTGCTCTTGCATTATAGGAAGGTCACAGACAGAAAATGTTGCTGAAGTTCTACATGACTCATTTATTTCCTGAAATAATGTTCTGTGGTTCCAGTTAATTTCTTTTGAGGTATTACCAAGCACAACATCAATCTGATGCATTGTTTCTTTCTCCACAGATGCTGCCTAATCTATGGCTTGTTTCTGATCTTTTATGTTAGATTCCAACATCCTAAGTATTAAATGTGGAAGCAGAAAATGCTGAGAATATATGATGGGTCAGGCTGTGCTGAGAAACAAAAAAAGAAGTTTCAGATGGGTAGCCTTTTGCCAGACTTATATTGTTTAATTCACAGTATTTTAGATTTGTTCCAGTTAAACATTTTTTGTTTCAGCATTAATCTTTAGTGTATTACTGGTTCTGTTTATCAACTTGCAATTAAATGTTGCATTCCATTATTTGCAAGTTCCTGATGAGTATTCTACTTGATTTGGAAAAAAAATCACGTTCCTTGTGCTTTGAATTGAATTGAATTGACTTTATTACTTGCATCCTTCATATTAAAAAATGTAAAAATCTTCACATTACGTCTCCGTCTGAATGTGCAATTTATTGATTTGAAAGCATGTTGAACTAAAATCACTTTGATATAGATTTATTTGTGCACCAGTGGACATTGTGCAGATGTTATGATTTAAAAGCTATTTAGATTTTAGAGAAATGTCAATGAAGTCTAATGGTATGAACTGTATGAACAATTGTCATATGGCCAAATAACTTGTTCAGATTTTGTTACATTATAATACTGTAGCTTCTAGTTTTTAAAAATTAGCTGCAACATTAATATGTTTTGTTCTGCTACCAAAACTGGATTTTAATGTTAATTTCAATCCTGGCAGTGCGTGTCTATATTTATGTGCTTTAACTTAACTGATTGCATTATTTCCTCATTTAGTAAGTTTTAAGAGATTGTCAAGTCTGCAAAACAATAACTGCAGATCTTTTTATTTTTAGAGTTTTACTCGAAACGAGGTAATTAACTCAAGGTGTATAAATCATTTAATTGTATTTTGATTGCATTTTCCTCCAGTGGTGCTGGTCACACCTTTCAGAGCCATCAAAGTAACTGAGAAGCTTTAAGAAGTCAGTGGCTTTGACTCTTTTGTTCTACAGTTCTGAATGTAGATGTGTGCGTGCCATACATTTATTCAACTGTCATCACTTGTAACTTGGTTGATCAGCTACATTGTCTACTGCCATGTTATTGATGTTGTGCCATTTCCACGAAGACACTATCCAAGTTGGATGGCTGTGAATCAGACTAGTAGGTTGACTTTTGAAGAACCTAATAATTTTTTCCTGGTAGAATGAAATAAACGTGGGTTTATTTCTGGTGGAATGAAATAAAGCCTCTCCACACTTTTCATAAAGCACTCAAGAATTGTATGAAAAGTTGTGGTCACACCTGAATTTAAAAAAAATCTAAAAGTAAAGTTAAAATTGATATTTGTTTAAGGTTTGCATTCTTTGGGACCTATATTTGACTTAAAATACAATGCATGTGCATAGATCAATTAAAAATTAAAGAAAAATTGGTGGGTTTGTTCACACCTATGGATAGAGAACATTTGTACAGAACTCTGAAATCTGTACTTTCCTCACTGAGCAGGGCATTGCTGCTGTGGCTGAAGTGCCTGCAGTACTTCGTATTTGCCTTACCTTTCTGAACTTTTTAGCAGACTTTCAGAATGGTTATCTTTTGCATTGTTTGTTTATATTGTAATTAATTGTAATTTTATGTCTTTGTACTGTACTGCTGCCACAAACAAACTTCATGCTACATAAGACAATGATAATAAGCCTTATTTTGATCACTGATTTTACATGTTGCTTATACACTGTATTTTCTTTATTTTCTCAGCTATGTTGGAAACTGCGATATAGACATTGAGATCAAAAGGTACTTTTGCAGAGCTGGTGTAAAAGGCATCCAGGTGGGTGACTGATTTGCTATGATTCTTTAAATTATTTTAGGAGTTTTATTGAGGTATAAATATGTTGGATTTTTTGTGAGATATGATTAACTGATTTGGACAGATTTTATGCACATATGAAACAGGAATTAACCTTCATGCAGCAAATTTCAATATTTTGAAATTTTGTTTGTATGAAGATTACAGTTATTTTGTTCTGAGACATGTGGTAATGGTGAAATTAATCATGATTTATAGGAGGAATGGCCTTTTCATCCATATTCTTGTGTTAGTAGATTACAGAGGATTATTTTTGTTACATCAGAAAATATTACCCATGATACTTGGAATTATCTATTGCTTAGAATTGTGAAATGAAGCAAAATGTTGCATGTTTAGGCTTAAGTTTTCGACGTTTTTCCTAATTTTTTCTAAATATTTTTGTTATATCATTTGCGAAGCATTCCTTACTAATATGTTTTAATGCTTTGTTCCCTCAGTGTTTTGCTGTGTGTAATGTTTTTAAACACTTGAATGTCTGCTTGGGTTGAATCTCCCGTAAAAAGTTATCTTCCATGCCCAAATATTAAATATTAAGTGAGGCAGCATTTAGTACATATTTGGCATTATAACCTGGTGACTTCAGTAAATATTCCAAAAAATCATGAAGATTCTGGATACCTCTGGTGTGTAATGAATGCAATTTGTCTTAACTAATTTGTGAAAATCAACTGTCTTTTCTGAAATATGATCTTATTAATATACTTGCAGATGAACGGCACACTTAGAGTAATTCTGGAGCCCCTTATCGGTGACATGCCTTTGGTTGGGGCACTAACACTCTTCTTTCTCCGCAGACCTGTGAGTATAGCTATCAACTCCTTGAACTAAGTTTATGGTTGACTTGATATTTAAAAATAAAAGTACCTCTATCAGTGTTAGCCACTGTTGAACATTGTGTTAGAACATTGCATATTCTCATATTTGCACAACAGCATGGCGTCTAAGTAATAAAAGTAACTTTTACAAGTTCTTGAGTTTGAGTGGTTATGCCTGAAGTAGTAATGATTTCCAATAGTGAGACCACAATTCGACACAAATATAAGATTATAAAGAGAGGATTAAAAATGCCTTTATGCATAGATTGTTAAAATTTGAAATTCTGCATTGCAAGGATTTATTGAAGTTGTTCTTAAAATCTTTAAATTGAAATTGGGCAATGTTATTTGGTGGGGGGGGGGATAGAAAGTTTAAGTAAATGCAATGTCTTTAGCAGAGAAATGGTTACGGTGAATGGTCGTAGTCTTTCTTTTCCCCTAGGGTAGGTGTGTGTGAAACTAGAGGGCACAGGTTTAAAGTGAGACAAAAGAAATTTAAAGGGGACTTGAAGAAAATCTTTTTCACACAGAAGGTGGTGGTAGTTGGAACAAGAGGAAGTGGTATAATTGGGTACAGTTACAACATTTAAAGACACTTCCTTTGCTAAACACTGTCAAATAGGATGAGCTCATATCGGCAACGGTGTGCATATGCAAGTTTGGCTATGATTCTAAATCAGTGGCTTAGATGCAATTCTTTCTGTCTCCTTGCTATTGATATGATATCCAATGTTATAAGTGTTATACATGTCAAAGTCCTTACTAGAAACGATTTCCTAAACTGTTTAAGTAATCTCTCCAAATGTATGACAATTCTAAATTTAGGCACTTTGTCCATATTAGCCTTGAGTACAGTACAGTACATTCAAAGCATATGGCACATTAATTGTGAAACTGAGGAATCAAATAATTGAGTAATTTTTTCTTTGATATATTCACTGGGTATACAGCTTTTAAGAAATTGAAATGGTGAAGAAAATTGAAGACTTTGATCCATTTTAACATAAAAGGAAAGACATAAATACAAAGAGATTACAATGTGGATATGGGTATTTTAGTCCAGACTTTCATATTAATATTACATTTCATTTGTTTTTGTTGTCATTTTGTCACACTTAAATAAATAGTGAAGTATAATGACAGGTAGGGAAATATGAGGCGTTTGGGCATAATAAATCCCACAAATAATTGTAAGGTGAATATTTTGGTTAGATGCTTCAGAGAATAATATTTACTAGATTTTCAGGAAAACAGTCTCCTCCTTCCTGGTCTTTTAGATTTCAGCAGAATAGACGTGATCATTTGCCTAAAGTCGTAAGCCCAAAACCTTTTAATGCAGAGATGAGTGTGTTGAAAATGGACTGAGCCATTATTTAGTAATACCAACAGCAGTTAAAGGTTTATGCAATCTGCAGCAACTCCTTTAATTCCACTTTGTTTTTGAAATATGATTTAATCTGCATTTAGTTTAATAGTATACACCAATGGATTAATAATTTGGATCTAATTTTCCTGCTAGTAAAATTTAAAACAAAGAATATTGCACTTGGAAACAAGACAGTGAATTGTGAAAAGGTTTAGTTACTGCAGTGGAAAACTGTAAATGAGCAAATGACAAGCCTTTCAATAGAGTCAGTAAAGGTACAACTATTAGAAGGAAACTGGGGCATCTAAAATTAGATCTCTCTGGATGCCAAAAGAACTAGAGGTCAAACAAAAAGAAAGCACAGTAAGTTGACTGTGAACATCAGGTGCAGAATACAGTGGGAATCCATGTTTAATACATTGTTGTGGTAAAAGTTTATCAATTTGAAATACTGTTTATTGGAAGCTTCTCCATTTGATGAGATTTACTCTCTCTATTTAAGATTTTCAGCATCTGCAGTATTTTGCTATTGCTTTTGTTTTTGTCAATACAGAAACCATAGAGGAAGTTTTAATAGGGAAAACGGGGATTGAGGAACAAAACTATAAATCAAAAGACTAAACTTTTATAAGAATAAAAAGCAAAATATTAGTTAAAGCAGTGGTGGATTGAGAGGAACAAAAGTTGTGATTGAACCACAGAATGAGTACTTTTCATCCGAGTGTACGGAAGATAATATTAATGAAACAGTAAAGGAAGAGCAAAAGAGATGCAGGGTGAAAATAGATGTAAAGGAGTGGTGGAGAAGCTGTTAACAATTTATAAAGATTATCTTTATTTGCCACATGTACATCAAAACACAGTAAAATGCATTGTTTGTATCAAATCAGATCAGTGAGGATTGTGCTCGACAGGCCACAAGTGCTGCAGTATTTCCAGTGTCAAAGTTGCATGCCCAAGACTCTCTAACCATAACCCTATATAACCATATAACCATATAACAATCACAGCACGGAAACAGGCCATTCCGGCCCTCCTAGTCCGTGCCGAACTCTTAATCTCACCTAGTCCCACCTACCCGCACTCAGCCCATAACCCTCCACTCCTTTCCTATCCATATACCTATCCAATTTTACCTTAAATGACACAACTGAACTGGCCTCTACTACATCTACAGGAAGCTCATTCCACACAGCTATCACTCTCTGAGTAAAGAAATACCCCCTCGTGTTTCCCTTAAACTTTTGCCCCCTAACTCTCAAATCATGTCCTCTCGTTTGAATCTCCCCTACTCTCAATGGAAACAGCCTATTCACGTCAACTCTATCTATCCCTCTCAACATTTTAAATACCTCGATCAAATCCCCCCTCAACCTTCTACGCTCCAGTGAATAGAGACCTAACTTGTTCAACCTTTCTCTGTAACTTAAGTGCTGAAACCCAGGTAACATCCTAGTAAATCGTCTCTGCACTCTCTCTAATTTATTGATATCTTTCCTATAATTCGGTGACCAGAACTGTACACAATATTCCAAATTTGGCCTTACCAATGCCTTGTACAATTTTAACATTACATCCCAACTTCTGTACTCAATGCTCTGATTTATAAAGGCCAGCGTTCCAAAAGCCTTCTTCACCACCCTATCTACATGAGACTCCACCTTCAGGGAACTATGCACTGTTATTCCTAGATCTCTCTGTTCCACTGCATTCCTCAATGCCCTACCATTTACCCTGTATGTTCTATTTGGATTATTCCTGCCAAAATGTAGAACCTCACACTTCTCAGCATTAAACTCCATCTGCCAACGTTCAGCCCATTCTTCTAACCGGCATAAATCTCCCTGCAAGCTTTGAAAACCCACCTCATTATCCACAACACCTCCTACCTTAGTATCATCAGCATACTTACTAATCCAATTTACCACCCCATCATCCAGATCATTTATGTATATTACAAACAACATTGGGCCCAAAACAGATCCCTGAGGCACCCCGCTAGTCACCGGCCTCCATCCCGATAAACAATTATCCACCACTACTCTCTGGCATCTCCCATCTAGCCACTGTTGAATCCATTTTATTACTCCAGCATTAATACCTAACGACTGAACCTTCTTAACTAACCTTCCATGTGGAACTTTGTCAAAGGCCTTGCTGAAGTCCATATAGACTACATCCACTGCCTTACCCTCGTCAACATTCCTCGTAACTACTTCAAAAAATTCAATAAGGTTTGTCAAACATGACCTTCCACGCACAAATCCATGCTGGCTACTCCTAATCAGATCCTGTCTATCCAGATAATTATAAATACTATCTCTAAGAATACTTTCCATTAATTTACCCACCACTGATGTCAAACTGACAGGTCTATATTTGGAATGTGGTAGGAAACCATAGCACCTGAAAGGAAACCCATGCGGTCACAGGGAGACCTTGGACTCAGCAGCAGGAATTAAACCCTGATCTTACTGGTGGTGCTGTGAAGAGTTACGTTAACTGCTATAGGGGAGATTTCTTCATTCGTACAGTTGATTTGGAGCAACAATTACATATGCACAATAAAAATAAAGAATGCTGGAAAAACTCAGCATTTCAGGCAGCTTTTCTGGTTAGAAAAGTAAATAACTTTTCAGTTAGCCTTTCATCAAAGATCTGAAATAATGCCTTAACGCTAGCTATGTTTTCTATCTGCAGATGCTGTATTGAGCTTTCCTAGGATATTGTGTTTTATTTGCGATTTCAGTCAGATGTAGCATTTAACTTTTTATATTATATATCTGACCTAAATTAATTTCACCATTCTAATGATGTTGAGTAGAGGAAATGTATTTCAAGAATGTCAATATGAAATTTATCAATTGACCCATGAATTGTTAACTAGTCCCGGATTATTTAATCATGGTTACCATAGTATAATTTAGCAGAGTTGCTAATAATGATTCCAGATGGTTAAACCTGCTAACAACATGCCCAATTGGTCCATTATTAGAGCTGGGAAAGTGACAGGAAGTCACTGTCAAGGGGGAAAGTAACTTATTTCAAGGCTACAGAGTACCTCATACATTTTGACTACAAAGTTTGCATGCAGATTATTATTAGAAATACTGAATATTTTATTTCTCTGAAAAAGTAATTTCATGGAGCTTGTTTAATTATGGTTTTGATTTTTTTAAATTGTTGACTGTACCAGCCATTTGGGGATGCCTTCATTTATTTACTTGCTCTGAAGGAGTAATGGTACGGGTACAGAACCAAGATTAAAATTCTGTCTGGGGAGAAAAAAGGATAGTGAAAATAGGTTTTTAGTACTTTGCTTTCTGCATTATGTTCTTGGCCCAGTTTTGAATTGTCGTCTGATTTTCCTGAGAACAGTGCAGATCAATGCAGCCTATTCACTTCATTGTTACTCATCCATTTAGAATTATTTTAAAGCTTCCACCATAATGTCTGCATCTGTTTCTTCAATTGTGTTAGAATGTACTGAATATCCTGTTATCATGAGTTTGTATACCTTTTCAAATGGAGCTATAAAACTATTCTGTCAACTCGATTCTCTAGAAATTTTTATCGTTCCTTTTATTTCTGTGTAAAATAATTACATGTGATTCTATACTCCATTACACCTAACATGAAAATAGTCCCAAATTCCCTTAACGTACTTGCGTGATTACCTTGGTTCTTGTGCTCTCATGAGGTATCTTCAGCAATTATCAGATGAAGTTTTTCCATTTGCCTTTAAAATACTACTTCATGCTTTAGATATCTTTCTAAACATCTCTGTTCATCTCTGATTTCAGTGCAGTACCCAAAAGGTCATATTTTGTACAAAAGCTGGGACACTAACCTCTGCTTATGTTCTCCAGAAAGCCTGAGTACTGACAGTATGACCAAACTTTATAGATGAGGCTAACTAAGATCAAACTCTAGACTGTCTGATGTGTAGTATTTAGTTTCGTACACAACATGGAGTCAACACCTTCAGGAAAGAAAAAAAAAAGGAAGAAAGAAAGTATATTTGTAGAGATTTCAGATCATTCTGTAATTATTGTGTCAGGGGAACCAGATCACAGTCATGTCATTGGCTTATCTTGTAGCTGTGCTGTGCTTGGCTTCCAGTACCAGCCCTTAGTTGCCAAACATTTTTATGTAATTGATTAGCAAGAATATTCTGCTTTATTTTTCAAGCCCAGTCATTTTTCTTAAAACTCATTAGCTAGTAATCATAAATATGGGTATTATGCATCCATTTCAGTTATGAGCTTGTAATGAGCTTGTTATGGGATAGTAATGATAAATATGGGTATTATGCATCCATTTCAGTTATGAGCTTGTAATGAGCTTGTTATGAGATAGTAATGATAAATATGGGTATTATGCATCCATTTCAGTTATGAGCTTGTAATGAGCTAGTAATGATAAATATGGGTATTATGCATCCATTTCAGTTATGAGCTTGTAATGAGCTAGTAATGATAAATATGGGTATTATGCATCCATTTCAGTTATGAGCTTGTAATGAGCTAGTAATGATAAATATGGGTATTATGCATCCATTTCAGTTATGAGCTTGTTATGAGCTAGTAATGATAAATATGGGTATTATGCATCCATTTCAGTTATGAGTTGTAATGAGCTAGTAATGATAAATATGGGTATTATGCATCCATTTCAGTTATGAGCTTGTAATGAGCTAGTAATGAGAAATATGGGTATTATGCATCCATTTCAGTTATGAGCTTGTAATGAGCTAGTAATGAGAAATATGGGTATTATGCATCCATTTCAGTTATGAGCTTGTAATGAGCTTGTTATGAGCTAGTAATGATAAATATGGGTATTATGCATCCATTTCAGTAATGAGCTTGTTATGAGCTAGTAATGATAAATTGGGTATTATGCATCCATTTCAGTTATGAGCTTGTAATGAGCTAGTAATGATAAATATGGGTATTATGCATCCATTTCAGTTATGAGCTTGTAATGAGCTTGTTATGAGCTAGTAATGATAAATATGGGTATTATGCATCCATTTCAGTTATGAGCTTGCCCTTGAAATCAAGCTGCCGGACTTCTGAGAGAATTACACCCCTACCCAGAATTCTGTTATCAGCTTGTGATGCAAAGAAATAAAAATGAGGTTATTTACAAAATAATGGGCAAATTGTGGGCTACAAATTAATTGCTAGTGTAACACCAAAACTTTTGTGTCAATTGAATATTTGAGGGATGATTTTATTATTAAGAGCTCAGGTAATGAATAATGCATGATCTTTGAATGGGAGAACAATCAAACTTACTTAATTTTCTGAGGGCAAAAAGTGAGCGCTATGTTACCAAAAGTTTTCAAATCAAATGCAATTTATTTTGATATGTTATAAGTTGTATGTTGAATTATTAGGCAGTTCTTGGGGGGGTCAATTTGAATTTCAGTCTAGTACAATGGATTTTGAAATGCCTGAAGAAAGCTAATGGGAGTACCGACTGTCATAGGTGGTGCAAGAAAGGGTGGGTGGTCATTTGGGAAATGGTATGCTGTATTCGCATGTAGTATTTGTGTGCTTCTGTCATAGGAGCTGAACGTTTCGTCATTTTTGTAATGCTCTTTCTCCACTTTGAGCAGTAGCAGAGATTTCCGATCAAGGCATGGATGCGGAATTACCCTCAGGAAATCTGAGAATCTTCTAAAGATTAGCTTTATTTGTCAGATGCCCATTGAACCATACAGTGAAATGTATTACAAACAAGAGAAAATCTGCAGATGCTGGAAATCCAAGCAAGACACACCAAATGCTAGAGGAACTTAGCAGGCCAGGCAGTATCTGTGGGGGAAAAAGTACAATCGACGTTTCGGGCTGAGCTTTTTGTGTGTGTTGCAGTGAAATGTATTATTTGCATCATGGCCAACAAAGTCAGAAGATGTGCTGGTGGCAGCCTGCAAGTGTCATCATGCTTCCGGTACCAATACAGCATGCTCACAACTTACTAACCCTTACTAAACCATACATCTTTGAAATGTGGAAGAAAACTGGAGCTTCTGAAAGAAACCTGCATAGTCACAGAGAGAACGTACAAACTCCTTACAGGCAGCAGTGGGAATTGAACCCTGATCTTTTGATGGTTGGCTCTGTAAAGTGTTGCACTAATTGCTACTCTATTATGTTGCACCCCCACCAGGTGTATTGTCCAATATCCCAGAAATTGTAAGCGACAATGGAGCTTGGAAGAGCATGCTTGTTTTGGGAACTTGGCGCCAGGCACATAGACTATATGTGACCTGAATTAGAACTAGTTGAGTATTGCACTGGTAACCCTCTTTAAGAAAGGGAAAGCATTGGATTGGGATATTATTGAGGGGTCTCTCCACTGACAATCAAAAGGATCCTCCTCATCATTCCAGAGTTGTATGTGATTTTGTGAAGTGCAAAGGACAGGATCTGTATCACATAACAGATCCAAAAAAAAATCATAGATATCAATGTCAACATAGTACATGTCCTTTTTCAATTTCATGTAAGCCTTTGTCGTCAAACCAGAGGGTATGTGGGAATCCTTCAGTTGATTTGGTTGATCTCAAAGTATTAGTCAATCTCTACTGCATGGTGTTGCACAAGTTGCAATCCCAACAAACAGGTCTATCACAAATCTAATCCCTGTACAGACTAGAGTTAACCAAAGTTAGACCATTGCACCAGATCACTTCTCAATCTGCCATGCTTCAGTGCTGTATTTCACTGTGTATGCCCTTTTGGGGTGGAGTTAATTCATAGGTCAAATGGAAAACTGTTCAGTCTTTGTGTCTACTTCATAACGAAAATCACTCAAACCTCATTTATCAATTTACAGTACACAAGAAAACAATGGTGAGGGACGTCCATTGTGATGATTATAACCGAGAGCAGGCAAATATACTGTGTAGTTATAATCAAATTTTTCCCCCATTCTTGGCCTCTCAAGCTCACAACGTGTCATCCATTTCCCAAATATTGGGAGAAAGAGCACAGGTGATGCAACAACTCAACAATTATCAAAATATGTGGGGTTTGTCATTGTTTTAGAACAAAGAAAAAATAGTCTACTAGAAGAACTTGGATTTTGCTCCAAGTTCCAACGTAGAACGTGGAGTACTAAACAGTACAGGCCCTTCAGCCCATGATGTTGTGCCAGCTCTTTAACCTACTCTAAAATCATTCTCACCCTTTCCTCTCACATAGCCCTCCATTTTTCTATATGTGTTAACATCTGCAGTGTCTTGTGTTTCTGTGCTTGTCTTGCCTTTGTACAATTTCAGCCATAATTAGCTGTGAGTGATGTTGCTGCTGGCTTTTCACCATTCTCCATCTGATTTTTCTGCTAATCACTTAAATCTGTACTCCTTGCCTTTCAGCCACTGTAAATGGTTTTTGTATTTTATTACTTAGCCAATGACTGAGTCATTTTCTGATGATGCCTTATTTAATGAATATAAATTCCAAATCTAGGATGGAATTTCAATTCAGTATTGTTGATTGAGTCTCTGGATTACTGTTCTGGTAATTTAAATGATTTTAAACACTTCCTACCAGAGAGTCTTAGAATTGTAGAACATAGAAACATGTCCTTCATGGCCTGACTAAAGCCTATCTATACTAATTCCAAATCACTCTGTGCCTTGCTCATTCAAATATCTGTGCAAATGTTTCTTTAGTGCTGATACTGCTCTTGCCTTCACCACCACTTCTGTTCTAACTTTCTGGACTGGCCTGCCATCTGGGGTTCTGTTAAAGGCCATGTGAAAACAGCTTATACCTGCTGTTGCCATGAAAATCAAATCGTGAGACATGATTTACTGTGCACAAAGCTATGAAGACTATTCTTAATTAGTTCTTGCCTTTCCAAATGCAAGTAAATCTTATCTGTCAGAATCTTTTCCAATAACTTTCCCACTCGTCTATTTTCCTGGTTTATCCCTGACACCCTTCTTAAATAAATGCACATTAGCCATCCTCCAGCCTTCTGGTATCTGGTCCTTGGCTAATGACAATTAAAAAAAATTCTAAGTAAAATTTATTATAAGAGTACAAACATGTCCCTACATGCAACCTCGAGATTCTTCTTCTGCAGGCATGCTTTAGCAAATCTATAAAACAGTAACTATAAACAGGATCTGTAAACTATAAATATCAGGAGCTGTAAAACACCTTTGATATGGTCCACAACAGTGGTGTCATCAGCAAACTTGTATATGGTGTTGGAGCTGTATTTAACCATAGGTATAAACAGAGTAGAGCAAGGAGCTAAGTATACATCCCTGTGATGCTCCTGTGCTGATGGACATTTGTGGAGGGATATTTTTGCCAACCTGAACCGACTGGGGTCTACAAGTGAGGAAATCCTGGACCCAATTGCATGAGGCAGTACTCGGGCCCAGTTCGTGAAGTTTACTGATTAGTTTTATCTAATCCCTTTCTATCTTGGTAATTCTTTCTTCTTTCTCTTCCACTGGGCAGAAGGTATTTAATCAGGCTCAAAGAAAGTTTCTAACCAGCTGTGATAAGACTCTTAAAAGGACTTTTTATATATAAAAAAAAGAACTCTTAATTTCTCAACATACCTTATACAGTCCCTTTGTCTACCTGCACTGCTTCTCTGTAACTGTAACACTGTTCTGCATTCTGTTATTGTTTTTCTCTTTTGTACTACTTCAGTGTGCTTATGGGTAGAATGAACTGTCTGGATGGCATGCCAACAAAAACTTTTCCCTATATCTTAGTCCGTGTGAAACCAATTACCAGTATCACTGTTCCCTCCCCTGAACTCCAAGATAAATATAGCCGAACATATTCATTTAAGACTTCGCCCATTTATTCTGGCTACACACATAGGTTACCAGACTGATCCCAAATTAATGTATTCTCTCGCTAGCTAACCTTTTACCTTTAGTATATCTCAGTTTAGCTGTACCTTTTCCAAGTGCAAGAAGACTTGATTCTGCTGTTTATTAATATAATTGTAATCCTTAATTTCTAAAATAGTCCATAAAAACTTTCTTCCTTCCCTTTCCAAACCTTTCTTTTTTGTGTTATTCCTATACAAAGCACCCTGATTGGGACTAGTGAGTGCTTAGCTTTAGCAAACGTTATAGGCTATGTAATTTTCTAACTTAAAGCAAGACTAGTATTCTATATGCTTTGCTCTGTTAACTGTCCTCCTACCAACAAATATTCATATCCCATGATGGTATGATTTAGGGTCTTTTTTTTCTCATTATTCCTCCTTTGGTTTTTTTGCGTCAGTTTAGGATGTCAAATTTCAGCTGATTTTATTATTCTGTATGTTTCTTCATATAGCCTACTGTTGTCTTTCATAGTGATTACCTCAAATGTTTGTGCTTTCTGCAAAATTTGAAGATGTGACCTGTATCTCCGGGTTTTTGAGACATACCAAAAACTGGAGTGGATTGAGTAGCTAACAGCATTTCACTGTATGACTCCCTCCAGGGTGAAAAACAACTACGTAAATGTGTTAATTCTGTTTCTTCACCAACTTTGTATCTGTGCTGCAACTGAACCTTTTATAGAATCATAGAAAAGCACAGCACAGAAACAGGCCCTTTGGCTCATCCCTCAGGCTTTACAAAAACTAAAGCATTTGTACTTTCCTCATTCTCCCATTCTGTTATCTCATCAACAAGCTGTCATTACATCAGTGCTGTTTCTTTGTATTGTTTTTTGTTCCTGGCTGTTTGTTTTAAAATCATAAGAACTAGCTTACTTTTCTTGCCAAGTTCATCTTTCTGTCTGTTTTTGAACAAATTTGGAATATTTGACTCAAGCCCCTTCACAGATTGTGGCAGGCAGCTCTGCAGTTTGTTCTTATTTCTTTTGGCAAACGGTGATGTATCTCATCTGGTTCTGGTGATCTCTCTCCTTTACTAATACCATAGATCTTGTTACTGCTTGCTTCCTTTTTGGGTCAATCTGATGTATCAGTTTCTTGTCTACCACTATTTTCAAAACTGGTAAATATTGATGCAAAGCACTTATTGAAAATCAAACCTTCTGTTTCCCTATTGACCCTTAATTGCCCTTCTGGTTCATTGGCAGGCCTTTTTATTTTTAAGTGCTTAAGGAAAAAGTATGTTTTGCCTTTAATCCTAGCCTCCAGTCTATTATTTTTTTGCTACTGTAGTTCACTATTCGTGTCCCCTAATAATTCTGGTTTTTCTATTTTGTTATTAAGTTGACTCCTCTCATCAAATTTTTTTCATTGGTGGATTGTTCTTCGTATCTAAATAAATTTCAGTATCCTGTTACATTAAGTAATTTGAAGCTCCTTTTATAATGGGGAACTGGCATAACAATCCTGTATTAATTATTAATATATTTACTTTGCCAGGGGTATGAAATACCAGGGCATTTTCATAACAAATCTCTTGCAATACTCTAGAAAGAATATTAGTTTCTATAAATGGATTTGTGTAAAACGTGAATCCATCATTTCCATTAAGAAGCATAATGATACTTAATCATGCAGTTTCATGTTGCTCTTCCAGGGTCTCGCAGCTGTCTGATGGCAGAATGCCACAGGTGCTGCAAAGAGAAATTTTGAATGCTGACTCACACAAATGGAGAGAGAATACTTTACATTTGTCAATGCTGTACTGCTGGCATTTAAGCTGGGCTTTTTTTGTCAATTAATTGGGTGTCCTGCTAAGCAGCTTAACAGGAATCTTTGTGAATTTAAAATATCTAGCTGGAAGGTTTGCAGAACTGAAAAGTTGAAGGTCATTGCTATAGGCATACATTCACACGAAATAAATGCCATGAAAAGTAGCTTTTTGCAGCAGCAGTGCAAAACCTCGTTGATGTTTTCAATGGTGGCTGAGAAGTGTTTGACCTTAGAGTGCTGGTAGAGGAGGGTTTTTTAACTAGGTAACTCCAATGTTTTAAGCTGAAGAATGCAAGTCAAGAAATTTCAGTTTTCAGATCTATTATTAAACTGCATGCCTTTTTCTCTACTGTTTAATAGAACAGTTCTTAGGGGGTTATACTTAAAAACTGCTTTAAAATGTTTTATGTTGAGGCTTATCAGCAGTCCTTCATTTTAGAATGATTTCAGCACAGAGTTATGATCAGGCTTTAGAAATGAACCAGGAAATCAGTTTCTCAATAGTCTTAAAGTTGTAAATAATGCATTCAAAGTATCTGATAAATAATCTACCAATGGACATCATAAGCCATCTAGAAGATAATAGAATGAAGATAACTGTTACTTTATAATATGTAGAATAGGAAATGGATAATATAACTTGGCAGTAAGGACAGAAGTAATTTGGGAAAGCAGTTAGCTAGTACCTGTATCTTGAAACAGAACTTGTCAGTTTACATTTCGAGCGTGGGTTCAAACCAGAACATTGCTCTAATGTTGATCAGTATAGTTATCCAATACTTTGAACAGTTACTACTTGAACTGAGTGCTTTTAGCATTTTTTGATTTTGTTGCAATTTCCAGCATCTGGGTGCTTTTGTTTAATGAATTAGAATGAATGAAGTATGATGTTCAATGTCGAGGTATATCAGCCCTTTATAAAATACTCATTGGCTAATTGTAGTTTATATCATCAGAATGATTATGTACTACAGTAGTGCAAATACCAGATGAATATTTTCCTCTGTACCCTTTACGTGTAATTATTTATTGGAGTTAATACCTGCTACAAAAGTAAAGCATCTCAATTTCAGAACACAAAACTAGATCTGAAGTCTAAGAAAGCATAAGCAAAGCTTTTATTTGTGGTTTATTTCCCCTGAGATAAAGCCTCAGTTGGATATTGTGGAATTTGGCAAAGACAGCAGCACAGGATGCTATTTGACCTTCGTCTCTTTCCAATAAAAAGCCTGTCTGGAACTGATTCATACAGTAGGAATTCTTCACAATATGTTGTTTAATATTGCCATATAAGATTATAATGAAGTTATCGGCAGTTGCAGGCGAAATAAGTTCAGGTTGCGTTATGTGGCAAATCTTGATCTATATTTGTTTGAGAACGCCCTAAATGGGGATAATTAAGCTTCCCAAACTCCATTTGAGGCCATGTTATATGGGGAATAATGAAACAGCAAAAACCTCTCAATCTGCACCATAAGCAAATTTACCTGACTGTAATGTCAACAACATACGCACAACCATCTGAGAGCGGATGATCTTGCACGTAAATTGTGTGTGAATGGTTACATTCATGATACCAGAGCCAATAAATCAGATACATTTCTGAAGTTATTTCCTAGCCTTTGGGAAGGAGCTGTATTCTATATTTCCCACAAAGTTAGAAAGTTAATTTCTGCTCTAATCCCTCTTACAATATTTAGCCTAAAGGTATATATATAGAGATTACTAAAATCAATGCAACTGACATCATGTTGCTTTAAGACTCCAAGAAAGTAACAAAATGTGTGAGAAATTAAACTCCGTTGAGCAGTGGTAAATGGTTTATTATTGTCATATGTAACAAGGTACAGTGGAAAAGCTCTTCTTCTATGTACCATTTATACAGATCAACTCATTACAACCGTGCTTTACTCTGGTCATAGAGTCAGAGAATAATGTGGCATGGAAACAGGCACTTCGTCCCAGCTGGTCCATACCAATCGCACCATCCTTTCTTAGTCCCAATTGCAATTCAGTTCAATTTAATTCAAGTTTAGTTTCATTTAACCATATATTAATACTCACGAATCCAACCAAACGAGACATTGTTGCTACAGGGTCAAGGTGCAGACACATTTTACCAATAGTCACACAGAGTAAGCACACACAAGATCACAGTCATGTAATAAGAGCCCTGAAGCTCACTTCCCTTACCCCGTGCAACGGTGCAGCTTGATGCATGCAAGTCAACAAACCCATATAGAATATCAGTAAAAATACAACAACGCAGAATATGTGTGTGTATATGGTCCAGACACCCTAGCCCACGGACTGGCCCCCGATGCCTGACTCTTGCCAGGCAAATCTGTGGCTTTGAGGCCCACTCTTCACATATGCATGCACTTATAGAATATTAGTAAAAACACAACCAGACAAATAAATGTGTATATAGTCCATTTTAAATCTTCAGCTGCAACTGTGCTACTCGGCCCTGGTAGAGCACGATGATTCGGACACCTCTCCTCCAGCAGCTGAAATGCAAGCGACCCTGCAGCTTGAGTCCTGAGTCCATTGAGTGCCTCTAAAAATCTGCAGTCGGCTACAACAACAGAGCTTGTCTTCTGCCGAGTGAAACATTGAGAAGGCAGCTCTGACTCCATCTGGACACAGTGTCACACCGCTCTCGGTGAAGCACAACGGCTTTGACCCCTCACTCTGGTGGCTGCAAACAGGCGACACCATGGCTTCACGCCTTGCTCTTGCTGCGACTGACGGCTAGGGCCCCTACATTGCAGCGTACCAGATTAACAATGTCCAAAGGGGTCTTGCAATCCCCTGAAAAGCAACCATAACAGCTACTCACTATCTGACTGCAAGCCTCCATTGACCCAGGCAGCAGCATGTTGCGCAGCACTTTCACTGTCTCCGCCAGTGAGCAACTCGCTGATGGTGCAGTCCTTTGAGTTCTTAATGTACAGCAGGATCTGACATGCAGTCCTTTGAGTTCTTAAGGTATAGGTGATCATTAGATGTACATGTAAGTAGAATGGTAGCATCTTCTGTTGACTCCATAGAAGCCATTGCAACCAGTCGCGCCATCATCTTGCCAAATGTGTACCTGTGTTTGGCCCATAATCCTCCATGGCTTTCCCCTCTGTACCTATCAAAATGGCTGGCATCAACCTGGCTAAAGTCCCCTTCAAATCAACTTCAGCCAGCTCTTCTGTGTCATGCTTCTGTAATTCCCTTTACTTCAATGTAATACTGACACATCCGACTTTAGCTTCTGCCTCCAAAATTGCAAGGTGAGTTCTATCATATTATGATCACTGCTTCCTAGGCATTCCTTTACTTTAAGCTCCCTAATCACATCTGTTCATTTCATAACACCCAATCCAGAATTGCCTTTTTTTTAGTGGACTTAATCACAAACTGTTCTAAAAAGCTATCTTGTCGACATTCTACAGATTAACTGTCTTGCCATCCAGCACCAACCTGATTTTCCCAATCTACCTGCATATTGAAATCCCCCATGACTATCGTAACATTGCCCTTTTCACATGCCTTTTCTATGTCCCATTGTAATTTATATCCCAAATCCTGGCTACTAGTCAGAGGCCTGTATATAACTTCCATCAGGTTCTTCTTACCCTTGCAGTTTCTTAACTCTGTCCACAAGGATTCTCCATCATCTCTGCACTATATAAACCTCTTTCTAAGGATCTTAATTCACTTTTTACAAGCAGAGCCAACATGTCCCCTCTGCTTATCTGCTTGTCCTTTCAATATAATGTGTATCCTTGGATGTTAAACTCCCTTCTATGATCTTCTTTCAGCCACAACTCTGATGACCACAACACTATACCTGCCAATCTCTAACAGTGCTGCAAGATCATTTACTTTATTCTGTGTACTGTGTGTGTTCAAATATAACACCTTCACTCCTGTTTTCATCACTCTTTGATTTTGCCCCCATTCTACTTCAACTCATCCTAGTGACTTTACCCTATCATCTACCTGACCTTCATCACAGTCGCACTACACTACACGTTGCATCTACTTATATATGTGCCAACTGATCCATCCTCAACTCTATCACTCCAGTTCCCATCCCTCTGTCAATAATCCAGAAAACTGAAGCCCTGCACCCATTCTTCAGCCATGCACTTATCTGCCAAATATTCCTATTTCACCCTCATCGACTTGTGGAACAGGCAGGAATCCAGAGATTACTACCCTGGAGGTTCTGCTTTTCAGCTTTCTAACTCTCTATATTTTCTCTTCAGGATCTGATCCTTTCTGTTGTTGAAAGGTATGCTGTTGGTACCAATATGTACAAAAAACAAGCAGGGCCTGTTGAGTTTTGTCTGTGGAGCAAAAGATTGCTGGGGTTATTAGTAACATAGCAATAGCCAATAAAAAGAAGCGAGTTATAGACGGAGTGGCAATTGTCTGGGAGGCTTTGGCTCAATAGGCTTCAGCAAGGACAGGTTGAAGTTTTAAGTTTCTACTAAGCTTTGTTTCCCTTTGTCTATTATTAAATACCTAGTGCATCTTGAATGGATCCAGTGTTAGTGGTATATTCTTTTTGTGACGTGTGAGAACTCTGGGAGATCTCCAGTCTCTCTGATAACAACTGCAAGAAGTACATCAAGCTGCAACTCCTTAGAGATCATGTTAAGGCTGTTCACCCTCCCCCTTTAGAATGCCCTAGGCTCCATCCAAGATGTCTCTGACTCTGGCACCGTTGGAGGCAACATCTCATCTGCTTGTCTTTTACACGTCCACAGAATCTCCTAGGTCCCTTTGTTTACAACGTTATTCATTGACCTGCCATTCACTGTCTAGTTCCTGTCCTATTTGAATGTTCAAAATGCATCACTTCACGCTTATCTGAGGTGAAATCTATTTGCCATTCCTGAGCCTTATGATCAAGATCTCTTTCTAATTCACAGCAGCCTGCTTTACTATAAACGAGTTGCCCTAATTATGATCAGCAAACTTGTGACTCATACCATGCATATTTGCATTCAAATTATTTGCATACATTAAGTAATGAATAATAGAGCTCCCAGCATTCACCCCTGAGGCAAACCACTAGCCTCAGTTAGAGAATCAGCCTTCAGCCATCATCCTCTACTTCCAATCATTGCTCCAATTCTGTATACCGCGTGACCTAATCTTCCAGATCAACCTGCAGAGTGGGAACTTGCCAGAAGTCTCACCGAAGTTCAAATAAACAACATCCACTGACATACCTTCATCTTAGTTACATCTTCAAAAAAAACTTTTGATCAATGGCTAATGACAAAGCAAATATCTCTGTAGGGGCCTCCCCAATTTCTTCCTTGGCTGCTCATAAGGGGATACACTTGGTCAGGTCCTGGGCATTTGCCCATCTTAATGTGCCTCAAAGCAAATTACCTCTTTCATCGCAACGTGTATATATTCCAAGACCTCACTACTTATTATCCTAATTTCTTTGGCATCCATGATGTTCTCCTTGGTAAACAGCGAGGGGAAATAGATGTTTAAAAATTTTGGCCCTCTGCTGCAGCTGCACACAAAGATATCTTTAAAACAGTCTAATTTCTCCCTAGTCACCTTTTTACTCCTAATATAATTGAAGAACCCCCTGCGATTATCTTTAACCCTGCCTGCCAAATCCATCTTGTACATTGTTTTTACCTTACTAATTTCTCTCTTATGCCTGCCCATAAACTTGTTATCTTTGTTGAGGGATTCATTTGTACACAGTTGCATAAAAGCAATGTATGCTTTCTCTTTCTTTATCGGAGCCCTGGAGAGTTTAACATCGGTAGCTGAGCGAAGGGCGCTGAGTAGGCTACGGTCAATTATGGAAAACCCTGAACATCCTCTACATAGCACCATCCAGAGACAGAGAAGCAGTTTCAGCGACAGGTTACTGTCGATGCAATGCTCCTCAGACAGGATGAAGAGGTCAATACTCCCCAATGCCATTAGGCTTTACAATTCAACTGCCAGGACTTAAGAACTTTTTTTAAAGCTATTATTAATGCTTTTTGAGTTAGTGATTTAGATGCATATCATATTATTACTGAGTTAAGTATTGTATGTAATGAGTTTTTGCTACAACAAGTGTATGGGACATTGGAAAAAATGTTGAATTTCCCCATGGGGATGAATAAAGTATCTATCTATCTATCTATCTATCTAATATGACTCTTTTAAAAGCCTACCGCTTGCTAACTGTTCCTTTGCCTTTAAATGGTCACCCAGTCAACTCTAGCTAACCTGTGGACCTGTTTTATCTTTTTCCATAACTATTTAAAAACTAATAGAATTGCGACCACTGAACCCAGAGTGCTCCCCAACTTCCACTTTAGTTGCTAGGCCTGCTTCGTTCCTCGAGAGGGTTCAATATTGCGCCTTCCCATGTAGGTTCCTCAATACATTGAGTAAGAAAACTGTCTTCAACACACTACACAAGTTACACCTCATTCAGACCCAGAGTAGGTGGCCCACTGAATACTGGGAAAACTGAAATCTCCCATGTACACTACGCTACAACTACCTGCAATTTCTCAACACATCTGCTCCTCAAGTTCCCTCTGACTATTGGGGAAAAAAGACCATGAGATATAGGAGCAGAATTGGGCTATCTGTTCAATCGAGTCTACTCCACCATTCAATCATGGCTGATCTTTTTTTCTAACTCCTCCTCAATCCCAGTTCCCAGCTTTCTCCCCGTAACCTTTGAGGCCGTGTCCAATCAAGAACCTATCAATCTCTGCCTTAAATACACCCAATGATCTGGCCTCCACAGCTCCATGTGACAACAAATTCACCACCCTCTGGATAAAGAAATTTCTCCACATCTCCGTTTTAAATGGATGTCCCTCTATCCTGAGGCTGTTCCCTCTTATCTTAGACTCCCCCACCATGGGAAATATCCTTTCCACATTTACTCTATCTAGGCCTTTAAACATTCGAAATGTTTCAATGAGATCCCCCCTCATCCTTCTGAATTCCAGCAAGTACAGACCCAGAGCCATCAAACGTTCCTCGTATGATTACTTTATGTCGCCAGACAATTGATACTAGAGCGTACAATCATCACAGTGATATTTGATTCTGCGCTTTGCGCTCCCTGGAGTACAAGTCAATAATAAATATAATAAAAATTTAAATTATAGATCAAAAATAAAAAATAGAAAAGGTAAAGTAAGGTAGTGCAAAAAAACCCGAGAGACAGGTCTGGATATTTGGAAGGTACGGCCCAGATCTGGGTTATATAACCCTTTCATTCCTGGCATCATCCTTGTGAACCTCCCCTGGACCTTCTCCAATGCCAGCACATCTTTTCTGATATGAGAGGCCCAAAACTGTTTACAATACTCAAGGTGAGGTCTCACCAGTGCCTCATAAAGCCTCAGCATCACATCCTTGGTCTTGTATTCTAGACCTCTTGAAATGAATGCTGACATAGCCATTTGCCTTCCTCACCATCAACTCAACCTGCAAGTTAACCTTTAGGGTGTTCTGCATAAGGACTCCCAAGTCCCTCTGCATCTCAGATTCCTGGATTTTTTTCCCCATTTAGAAAATATTCCACACATTTATTTCTACTACCAAAGTGTATGACCATGCCATTTTCCAACATCGTATTTCATTTGCCACTTTCTTGCCCATTCTCCTAATCTATCCAAGTGCTTCTGCATCCTACCTGTTTCCTCAACACTACCTATCACTCCACCAATCTTCTCTCTCTTTCAATATGTTTATTAATGTATACAAGAATATATAACAAATACAGAGTATATTAAAAAAAAATTACTAACAGAATACAGACAATAGAAAAATTGAACTGTATAGGACTGAGTAACATACAATATAGTAATATAGAATATATTATATTATATGAGTAACATAGAATATAGTACTCCAGTAATGATTACTAATGCCACAAATTTATAAAGAGTATACATTAGAAATTTTATATATATAAAAAAAATCTAGCCCCTACCAAGAAAGCCAATGGGTAAGAACAAGGAAAAAAATATTTTTAAAAAAGTGTCGCTAAGTTGTTAACAAAGAATAACATATTTAATGACATCTACGTAGAGAAAAAACCTTTCACAAGATAGAGTAGTAGTTCATAAAAGGACCCCATGTCATATAAAAGTACTGTACTGAATTAGAAATAGAACACCGAATCTTCTCCAAACTAAGATGAGTTATAATGTCTTCTAACCACTGCACATGAGTAGGAGAGACTGCTTCTTTCCATTTAAGCAAAATCCGTCTTCTCGCCATAAGTGAGCTAAAAGCTGGAACATACAAGTCTGAGGGAGTTATAGTTATATCTTGAGTTCTGAGAATACTAAAGAGAGCAGTAAGAGGATTAGGTTCAAAGTTAGTGTTTAAAAAGTTGAGAAAAAGTAGAAAATACATCTTTCCAAAATTTTTCTAAGCTGGGACATAACCAAAACATATGAATTAACGAAGCATTGGCTGAATTACACTTGTCGCAAGTTGGAGAAATATCAGAGTAAAAACGGGATAATTTCTCTTTAGATAAATAGGCTCTATGTACCACTTAAAATTGTACCAAAGAATGGCGAGCACAAAAAGATGACTTATTCACTAATTTCAAAATGGCATTCCAATCTTCATCAGAGATTTGCATATTCAGATCATGTTCCCAAGCTTGCCTAATATTATGTAAAGAAAGCTGCTTGAACATAAGCAGTTTATTATATATAATAGAGATTGATCCATCAAAAAAAGGTTTCAAATTTAAAATATCATCTAAGAGATTCTTATCTGAACTTGAAGGAAAGGTAGCCAATTGAGAACGCAGGCAATCTCTAATTTGAAGGTAACCATAAAATTGGGTTTGGGGTAAACCAAATTTAATGGACAGCTGCTCAAATGACACTAAGTTCCCATCAACAAATAAATCCAAAAATTGTCAAATACCCAATCTATTCCATTCTATAAAAACTTCATCAGTAGTAGAGGGTAGAAAAAAATAATTACAAAGAATGGGACTAGAAAGGGAAAAATGAGACAAACCAAAAAACTTCCTAAATTGTGACCAGATTCTCAAAGTATGTTTAAGAACTGGGTTATCAGTAATTTTACTGAAGGGTAAAGGAAGAGAAGATCCAAGAAGAGAAATAATTGAGGCATTTTTAACCAATTAAGCTTCTAGTAAAGTCCATAGTGGACAATCATCCCTATTGATATAATATGACCAGAATGTGATATTCCTTATATTAGTTGCCCAGTAATAGAATCTGAAATTAGGTAAAGCTAGACCACCATCTTTATTTTTCCTTTGAAGAAAGACTTTGTTCAGCCGGGGTAGTTTATTATTCCATATGTAAGAAGAGAGAATTGAGTCCAAAGAGTCAAAAAAAACTCTTCAGAATAAAAATAGGCAATGCTTGGAAAAGATATAAGAATTTAAGTAACACATTCATTTTAATAGAATTAATACGGCCTAACAAGGATAAAGAAAGAGGAGACCATTTACTAAATAGCCTTTTTAAGGTAACTCAGTAGTGGAATAAAATTAGCTTTATACAAATGTTTAAAATTTTTAGTAATAGTTATTCCAAGATAAGTAAACTGATTAGTCATAATTTTAAATGGAAGATTGGTGTTTATTGGTATCAGGTTGTTTAAAGGAAATAATTCACTTTTATATAAATTCAACTTATAACCTGAGAATCAACTAAATTGAGAGAATAAAGAAAGAGTGGAAGCTAAGGAGTCATTCACATTGGAAATAAAAAGTAAAATATCGTCTGCATATAAAGAAATTTTATGAATAGTATTACCTCGGGAGATACCTGTAATATCCTTGGAATTATGGAGGCTATGGCTAGAGGTTCTAGAGCCAAAGCAAACAACAGAGGACTAAGGGGGCAGCCTTGTCTAGTACCTCGATATAGGTTAAATCGTTTAGAGAGTTGAGAATTAGTAAGAACCTGAGCTATAGGTGAGAGATATAATAGTTTAACCCAATGAATAAAACTAGGTCCAAATTTAAATTTTTCTGAAGTCTTAAATAGGTAATTTCATTCCACTCTATCGAAGGCTTTCTCTGCATCTAAAGACCACCAATCTTCATATCATCTGCAAACTTGGCAACAAAGCCATCTATGCCATCATCTAAATCATTTATATACAGCATAAAAAGAAGTGGTCCCAACACCGACCCCTGTGGAACATCACTAGTCACTGGCAGCCAACCAGAAAAGGATCCTTTTGTTTCCACTCGCTGCCTCCTACCAATCAGCCAATGCTCTAACCATGTTAGCAACTTTCCTGTAATACCACGGGCTCTTAACTTGGTAAGCATCCTCATGTGTGGCACCTTGTCAAAGGCCTTCTGAAAGTCCAAATATGCAACATCCACTGCATCCTCTTTATCTATCCTACTTGTAACCTCCTCAATGAATTCCAACAGGCTCGTCAGGCAGGATTTTCCTTGAAGGAGATCATGCTGACTTTGTACTATCTTGTCCTGTGTTACCAAGTACTCCATCACCTTATCCTTAACAATTGACTCTAACATCTTCCCAACCACTGAGGTCAGGCTAACTGGTCTATAATATACTCTCTGTTGCCTTCCTTCTTTCTTAATGAGTGGATTAACGTTTGCAATTTTCCAGTCCTCTGGCACCATGCCAGAGTCCAATGATTTTTAAAAGATCAGTTATAATAGAACCTCAATCTCTAATACTACCTCTTTCAGAACCCTAGGATGCAGTTCATCTGGTCCAGGTGACTTACATACCTTTAGGTCTTTAATCTTTTTGAGTACCTTCTCTGTTGTAACAATAACTGCACCCACTTGTCTTCCTTCACACGCTATGACATCAGGCATACAGCTAGTGTCATCCACAGTGAAGACTGATGCAAAATACTCATTTAGTTCAGCAGCCATCTCCTTGTCCCCCATTTTTATTTCTCCTGCCTGTTTTTCTAGCCACTCTATATCCACTCTTATGTCTTTTATTTTAACTTTCTTAAAAAAAACCTTTACTATTCACTTTGCTATTATTTGCTGGCATGCTTTCATATTTTATCTTTTCCCTTCTAATGATTTTGTTTAGTTGCTTCTGTAGGTTTTTAAAAACTTCCCAATCCTCTATCTTCCCACTAATGTTTGCTTTGTTGTATGTCCTTTCTTTTGCTTTTACAATAGCTTTGAATTCCCTTGTCAACCACTGTTGTACTATTTTACCATTTGAGTGTTTCTTCATTTTTGGAACATGTATGTCCTGCACCTTCCTCATTTTTCCCAGAAACGCACACCATTGCTGCTCTGCTGAAACCCTGCCAGCAGCTCCTTCCAATTTACTTTGCCCAGCTTCTTTCTCATACCACTGTAATTTCCTTTACTCCACTGAATTAGACTTTACTTTCTCCCTATCAAATTTCAAGTTGAATGCAATCACATTGTTATCACTGGTTCCTAAAGGTTCTTTTACCTTAAGCTCCCTAATCGCCTCTGGTTCATTACATAAAACCCAATCCAGTATAGCTAATCCCTTAGTAGGCTCAATGACAAACGGCTCTAAAAAGCTATCTCTTAGGCATTCAACAAACTCGCTGTCTTGAGATCCATTACCAACCTGATTTTTCTCAATTGACCTGCATGTTAAAATCTCCCATAACTGCCATAACATTGCCCTTTTGACTTGCCTTTTCTATTTTCTGTTGTAACCTTTGGTCAACCTCCTAGCTACTGTTGGAGGCCTGTATATAACTGTCATCGATGTCCTCTTATCCTTGTGGTTTCTTAACCCACAAGGATTCAACATCTTCTGATCCTATGTTACATCTTTCCACTGATTTGATGCCATTTTTTACCAGTAGAGTCACACTAACTGCCCCCCCTCTGCCGACCTTACTACCCCTCCGAAATAACGTGTAACCTTGGACATTCAGCTCCCCACTACAACCATCCTTCAGCCACAATTCAGTGATGGCCACAACATCAAACCTGACAATCTGTAATATTGCAACAAGATCATCCATATTATTTCTCGTACTGTGTCCATTTAGATACAACACCTTGAATACCGTGTTTGCTATTCTTTCTGACTCTGCATCCCTAATGATTTGATACGCAGCCTATTGGCTGCAACTACGTCCCATCACCTGCCTGCACTTCCTGACAGTCTGACTGCATGCTATCTTTACTTTTTTTACCATCTGTCCTTTCCTGAGTCCCTTCACTCCGGTTCTCACCTCCTTGCTAAGTTAGTTTAAACCCTCCCCAACAGCTCTAATAAACCTGCCTACGAGAATATTGGTCTCCCTCAGGTTCAGGTGCAACCTGTCACTTTTGAACAGGTCATACCTCTCCCAGAAGAGATCCCAATTATCCAAGAACCTGAAGCCCTGCCCCCTGCACCATCTTCTCGGCCACGCATTTATCTGCCAAATAAACCTGTTTCTATCCTCAAGTGGCGCGTGGCACAGGCAGCAATCCAGAAATTACTATCCGGGAGGTCCTGCTTCTCAGCTTTCTACCTAGCTCTCTAAACTCTCTTTTCAAGACCTCATTGCTTTTCCTTCCTATGTCATTGGTACCAAGACATCTAGCTCACCAAAATGTTGTGGACGCGATCTGAGACATCCCTGACTCTGGCACCTGGGAGGCAACATACCATCCGGGTGTCCCGTTCGTGTCCACAGAATCTCCTGTCTGTTCCCCTCACTATCGAGTCCCCTGACACTACTGCTCCTTTCTTCACTCTCTTTCCCTTCTGCACCACGGACCCATGCTCAGTGCCAGTAACCCGGTCACCGTGGCATTCTCCAGGGAGGTCATCCCCCACAGAAGTATCCAAAGTGGTATACTTGTTTTTGAGTGGAGTGGCCATAGGGGTATTCTGCTCTTACTGCTTATTTCCATTTCTCCTGACGGTCACCCAGCTACTTACCTCCTGCAACTTTGGGGTGACTATTTCTGTGGTAACTTTGACCAATTATATCCTCACTCTCCTGTGCAATCTGAAGGTCAAAGGAAGAGGAGTGACGTTACTAGTCAGGGAGGATGTCATGACATTGCTTGGTCAGGACAGACTGGAGAACTCGACTTGTGAGGCATTATGGGTTGAATTGAGAAATGTTTGACCACATTAATGGGTCTATATTACAGATCACTCAGTTCAAGGGATTTAGAGGAACAACTTTGCCCAGTTCGCAGACTGTTGCAAGAAACATAAGGTTGTGATCATAGATGATTTTAACTTTCCACATCTTGACTGGGGCTCCCGTAGTGTAAAAGGATTAGATGGGACAGAGTTGGTCAAATGTCTTCAGAAAAGTTTCCTTTATCAGTACATAGAAGTCCCAAATAGGGAGGGTGTGCGATACAAGATCTCCTATTAGCGAATGAGACAGAGCAGGTGACGGAAGTTTCTCTAGGGGAACACTTTGCATCTAGTGATCACAGTGCCATTACTTTCAAAGTAAATATAGGGAATCTTGGTTTTGAAGAGATATTGAGGCCGTGGTTAAGAAAAAAAGAGGAGATGCATAGCAGATATAGGCAGGTAGAAACAAACTAGGTGCTTGTGGAGTGTAAGAAATGCAAGAGAATACTTAAGAAATCAGGAGGGCTAAAAGAAAGCATGAGGTTGCCATAGCAGACAAAATGAAGTGATTCTAGATATGTTAAGAGCAAAAGGATTGCGAGGGACAAAGTTGGTCCTCTGGAAGATCAGAAATGATAATCCATGTGTGGAGGCAGAAGAGATGGGGGAGAGCTCAAATACATTTTTTGCATCTGTATCTAGTCAGGAGATGGACACAGAGTCTATAGAAGTAAAGCAAAGGGGCATCAACTTCATGAACCCTGTTCAGATTTCAAAGGAGGAAGTGTTCGGTGTCCTGAGGCAAATTAGGATGGATAAATTCCCAGGGCCTGGCAAAGTGTTCCATTGGACCTTATGGGAGGCAAGTACAGAAATTGCCGGGGCCTTAGCAGAGATATTTAAATCATCCTTAACAACAGGTGTGGTACCAGAGGATTGCAGGATAAAACCAGGAAATTATAGGCCAGTGAGCCTGACATCAGTAGTAGGAAAGTTATTGGAAGGTATTCTGGGGGACCGAATATTTAAGTTTTTGGATAGACATGGATTTATTAAGGATAGTTAGCATCGCTTCATGCTTGGTAATTTTTCTAGGAAATTATCAGGGAAGTTGATGAAGGCAAGGCAGTGGATGTTGTCTATGTGGACTTTTGCTTAGCATTTGACAACGTCACGCATGCAAGGTTAGTTAGGGAGATTCAGTTGCTTGGCATTCGGGATGAGGTAGTAAACTGAATTAGACATTTGCTTTTTGGGAGAAGCCTGAGGATGGTAATAGATGGTTGCCTCTCTAACTGGAGGCCTTTTACAAATGGAGAGCTGTAGGGATCGGTGCTGAGTCTGTTGTTGTTTGTCATTTATATCAACAATCTGGACATCTATATCAATGATCTGGATGATAATGTAGTTAACTGGATCAGCAAATTTGTAGATGACATCAAGATTTAGGGTGTAGTGGACAGTGAGGAAGGCTATCATGGCTTGCGGAGGGACCAGCTGGAAAAATAGGCTGAAAAATGGCAGATGGAATTTAATGAAGAGAAGTGCAAGGTGTTGCACTACAGTAGGATCAACCAGGGTAGGTCTTACACAGTAAACGGTAGGGCACTGAGGAGTGTGGTAGAACTAATTGGGAATAAAGGTCCATGCGGAAATAGTTGCCACAAGTGGACACGGGTTTAAGGTGCTGGGGAGTAGGTACATAGGAGATGTCAGGGGTAAGTTTTTTTTACTCAGAGAGTGGTGAATGCGTAGAATGGGCTGCTGGCAACAGTGGTGGAGGCGGATACGATAGGGTCTTTTAAGAGACTTTTAGATAGGTACATGGAGATTACCATAGAACCATAGAACACTACAGCACAGTACAGGCCCTTCAGCCCTCCATGTTGTGCCGACCCATATAATCCTTTAAAAAAGTACTAAACCCACACTACCCCATAACCTTCCATTTTTCTTTCATCCATGTGCCTGTCCAAGAGGCTCTTAAATACCTCTAATGTTTTAGCCTCCACCACCATCCCTGGCAAGTCATTCCAGGCACTCACAACCCTCTGTGTAAAAAACTTACCCCTGATGTCTCCCCTAAACTTCCCTCCCTTAATTTTGTACATATACCCTCTGGTGTTTGCTATTGGTGCCCTGGGAAATAGGTACTGACTATCCACCCTATCTATGCCTCTCATAATCTTGTAGACCTCTATCAAGTCCCCTCTCATTCTTCTACACTCCAAAGAGAAAAGTCCCAGCTCTGCTAACCTTGCTTCATATGACTTGTTCTCCATTCCAGGCAACATCCTGGTAAATCTGCACTGCACCCTCTCCATAGCTTCCACATCCTTCCTACAATGAGGTGACCAGAATTGAATACAATACTCTAAGTGTGGTCTCACCAGAGATTTGTAGAGTTGCAACATGACCTCTCTACTCTTGAACTCAATTCCCCTGTTAATGAAGCCTAGCATCCCATAGGCCTTCTTAACTACCCTATCAACCTGTGCAACAAACTTGAGGGATGTATGGATTTGAACCCCAAGGTCCCTTTGTTCATCCACACTCAAGTAATTGACCATTAATCCTGTGCTTCCTGTCTTCTGGTTTGTCCTTCCAAAATGCATCACCTCACACTTGTCCGGATTGAACTCCATCTGCCATTTTTCTGTCCAACTCTGCAGCCTGTCTATATCCTCTTGTAACCTTCGACCACCTTCAGCACCATCCACAACTCCTCTAATCTTCGTGTCATCCGCAAACTTACTCACCCATCCTTCCGCCTCTACATCCAGGTCATTTATAAAAATCACAAATAGCAGGGGTCCCAGGACAGATCCCTGCGGCACTCCACTAGTCACCGACTTCCAGGCAGAATACTTTCCTTCCACAACTACCCTCTGCTTTCTTCCTTTAAGCCAATTTTTTATCCAAACAGCCAAGGTTCCACGTATCCCATGCCTCATGATTTTCTGGATGAGTCTCTCATGAGGGACCTTGTCAAATGCTTTGCTAAAGTCCATGTAGACCACATCCACTGCCCTACCCTCATCAATTTCTTTTGTTACCTCTTCAAAAAACTCAATCAGGCTCGTGAGGCATGATCTTCCCTTCACAAAGCCATGTTGACTATCCATGAGTAGACTGTACTTCTCCAAATGCTCATAGATCCTATCCTTAAGAATCCTTTCCAGTAGTTTGCATACCACTGACGTAAGATTCACTGGTCTATAGTTGACAGGTTTCTCCCTATTACCTTTTTTAAACAAGGGAACTACATTTGCCATTCTCCAGTCCTCCGGCACTTCCTCTGCAGCCAAAGAGGATTCAAAGATCATGGCTCATGCTCCTGCGATCTCTTCTGTCAATTCCCACAACAACCTGGGGTGTATCATATCCAGCCCTGGGGATTTATCAATCAATGTTTTTAAGAAGATCCAGCACTTCTTCTTCCTTAATCTCCACACCGTCCAGCACACAGGCCTGCTCTACTTCAACCTCATCCGGATCAAGATCCTTTTCACTTGTGAATACTGAAGCAAAGTATTCATTTAGGACCTCCCCACCCTCCTCCGCCTCCAGGCACATGTTGCCCTCTTTATCCTTTAGCGGTCCCACCTTCATTCTCGTAATCCTCCTATTCTTCACATACACATAGAATGCCTTTGGGGTTCTCCTTAATCCTACATGCCAAGGCCTTCTCATGCCCCCTTTGAGCTCTCCTAAGTCCTTTCCTTAGCTCCTTCCTGGCTACCCTATATTTCTCATAAGCCCCTCCTACTTCCTGCTTCTTATATCTAATATATGCTTCCTTTTTCCTCTTGACGAGTTGCCTCACATGTTTCGTCAGCCACGGTTCCCTTTTCTTACCATCTTTTCCTTGCCTCAGTGGGACAAACCTATCCTGAACCCAGCTCAAGTGGTCCCTAAACTTCTCCCACATGACTTCTGTGCTTTTCCCTTTGAACATCTGTTTCCAATGTACTCTTGCTATTTCCTGCTTCATCCCTTCAAAGTTAGCCCTTCCCCAGTTAAGCACTTTACCATTTCGTCTGATTTTTATCCCTTTCCATAACTATGCTGAAGCTAAGGGAGTTGTGATCACTCTCACCAAAATGCTCCCCCACCAAGAGATCTGTCACCTGTCAAGGTTCATTACCCAGAACTAGATCCAGTATAACCTCTCCTCTCGTCGGCCGGTCCACATACTGTGTCAGGAATCCTTCTTGAACACACCTGACAAATTCAGCCCCATCTATCCCCCTTGCACTCAGGAGGTGCCAGTCAATATGAGGGAAGTTGAAATCACCCATAACTACTACCCTGTATTTCCTGCTCCATTCTAAAATCTGCCTGCTTATCTGCTCCTCGGTGTCCCGAGGGCTATTTGGGGGCCTATAGACTACTCCCAGTAAAATAGAGGGCCATAGGTAAGCCTAGTAATTTCTGAGGTACTGACATATTTGGCACAAATTTGTGGGCAGACGGGTCTGTATTGTGCTGTAGGTTTTCTATGTTTCTATAATTCATTGATGTGCCATCATAGGTAGATAGCATCATAAAGAAAGCTTTTGGCACATGGCCTTCATAAATCAAAGTATTGAGTACAGGAGATGGAATGTTATGTTGAAGTTATATAAGTCATTAGTGAGGCTTTATTTGAAGTACTGTGTGCAGTTTTGGTCACCTACTTACAGGAAAGTTGTAAATAAAGTTGAAAGTAGAGAGAAAATTTACAAGGATGTTGCTGGGTTTGGTGGACCTGAGTTATGAGGAAAGATCGAATAGGTTAGGACTGTATGCCCTGGAACGTAGAAAATTGAGAAAAGTTTTGATGGAGTTATACAAAATTACGACGGGTAAATGCAAGTGGGCTTTTTCCGCTGAATTTAGGTGGGACTGCAACAGAGGTTATGGCTTAAGGGTGAAAGGTGAGAAATTTAAGGGGAACATGAGGGGAAATTTCTTCACTCAGAGGGTCATGAGAATGTGCCAGCACAAGTGCTCCATGCAAGCTTGATTTCAATGTTTAAGAGAAGTTTGGATAGGTACATTGATGGTAGGAATATGATCTCGGTGCAGGTCAATTGAAGTAGGCAGTTTAAATGCTTCAACATGGACTAGATAGGTAGAAGGGCTTGTTTCTGTGCTTTTACTTTTCTATGACTGTAATTCACTGTCAGGAGAGATAGAGATAGGGATAGTGGGAGAGAGAGAGAGAGAAAGAGAAAATGAATGCAAGAAAAGTAGGCCTGAGGTCATGGACCAGTAATATTCTATTTGAATATTGTACTAGTCTATTCTTGCTTCACTACACATCTGAAATAAAATAGAAAATGCTGAAGATAGTCGGAAGGTCAACCAGCATCTGTGTGTCTGGCGTCTGTTCAAGTGAGGCAGTAATTCGCATGGACTTTCAGTTTTAATTGAAGTTAATTTTATTTGATGATCCCAGTGTGGTGTTCCCTGCATGCAAGAAACCAAATGCAGACTGATCATTTTGCAAAACACATCAGGAATGACCCTGAGTTTCCAATTACCCCTGACTTTATTTCTTAATCTTACTCACTTCTTAATCTTTTTATCTTCATCTGGCCACACTCTTTCCACATGTGATTATTTTACTTGGTGTAGAAACGCAGATTTAGTGCACTACTTACACAATATGCTTGCTTCTGGACTATATTACAGTTATGCTCATTTCAGGGTTGAATTGCAGCAGACTGGAAATATTTTGGAGCACTGCCAAGCAAATTAGGTAATGATATTCTGGGGCACACCTGTTTTCCGGCAATCTCTGAAGTTTTTAATAGCTCTGAAGTCGTGCTTTTTGAAAGATAAGTTGGATAAGTTTAAGATGCCGCAGCCACCAACTCACTCCCTCCCCCTTTCCTTCCCTCACGTCTTATCTAACTAGCTTGTGATTTTTGTATACCCACTGACCTTCTGATATGATTAAAGATTAACTTTATTTGTCACGTGCATCAAAATATACAGTAAAATGTGTTGTTTGCATCAATGACCAACACAGTCCAGGGATTGTGCTGGGGACAGCCTGCAAGTGTTGCCAAGTTTCTGGCGCCAACACACCATTCCCAACCTTTTCCACCAAAAGTCCCTGTTCCAGCCCTACTATTGGGTATCTCTTTACCCAGATTATAGCATGGGCCGGACCCACTGCACTGCTGTTTTTCTTTTCAGTCCTTACAATATGCAGCATGTGAAAGTACATTCAGTAAGAGGGCCCACAGCAAAAAGGTGGCTCCTTAAAGCCGATTGATATACTCCTGGAGGTGCCATGTAATTTCTAAGCTGAAATCTTCGCATAATTTCATTTTCAGTACCCAATGTCTTGTTGCCAAGAAGTTAAATTGCAGCCTGTCTATAGATGCCTTTACTTTTCAGGGATCAATTTTTTCGTTCGATAAATGTGCAATTCTTGCATCAGAGTAACTATTTATTCAGCATTTATCAGCATGCATTATGATGATTAAAGCATTTTTGATAGCAGCCATATATGACATAAAGCTTTGAGAAAAGTCATTTAAATGTTTAATTCATCTTTTGGTGCAAATGATTTTTAAGCGGCTCAAAAATTTTTTAGATTTTCTTTTATCGAGATGCAACACAAAGTAGACCCTTCTGGCCCTTTGAGCCTTTCTTAGCTTGGAAATTAAATGTTACTTTATTTCTGAAAATCCATTAATTTATTTTGAAATAAATACATAAAATACCTTGAATAAAATGGAAAAGGAATGAATTATTATTTTCTGGTATAATTTCAAGTCCTACTTTTAATCAATCTTTGCAAGCTGAGCATTTTTTCCAGAGTTGCACACTGAGAATAATTTTTCCTGTTTTTAATCAACAGTTACTTGCCATTAATTGGACAGGACTAACAAATCTTCTGGATATCCCTGGCTTGAAGTAAGTGCAAAACCCTTTGAGGTATTTCCTCAGGCTTCAACACTGTCTTGTTGGGCCAGCTTACAAATTTAAACCTGACAAGCACTGAGGTCATTTTATTTGCTGTAATAGTGTTTTACAATTAATCTTGAGTTGCATGTAGGAGAAAAAGTACAGAACAGCTGGAGCATTGAAACTTTGAGCACCCTCCAGAGATTTTGCATACTAATTATGGAAATATACTGTATGTCTACATGAGAATAAATCTCTGATGGTACAAAACAATAAACTGCTACGGGTCAGGCAGCATCTGCGGAGGCAGAGTTCAGCATTTCTTGAAACTTTGTTTCTTTGCAGGGTGCTATCAGTTTAGGTTGAAAGGGTGATTGGGCTCTGTGCACATTATCTGTCACATAGAAATCAAGTACAGAATGGACCAGGCCATTTATCTCATCCATGGTGGCGTGTTTGCTCCATAGCACCTTTCTGTCACACTCTCATTTGTTTTTGTTCTTTCTCCTAAACTTACCTAATTTGCCCTAAGTCGTGCTGATGAAGCTTGCCTGAATTCTCATTGACCGCACATCTGAGTTTCTCGGAAAATTTCCTATGTTACTTTATATTTTCCAATGTTTATGGTGCTTAATTTTACAACCCTATGGAGCGAAGGCGTCTTTCTACATTATTGGGTGAAAACTCTGGAACTCACTGCAGCTACATAGAACCGTAGAACATTACAGCACAGAAACAGGCCTTTTGGCCCTTCTTGGCTGTGCCGAACCATTTTTCTGCCTAGTCCCACTGTCAGCCTGGTGAATCCATGCTAATCACAATATCCATCCAGCTAATCGCAATTTCCCGTGTTTGGTGGAAATCTCTCCACGTACCTGTCCAAGTACTTCTATCACTTCCTCTGGTAGCTTGTTCCATATATCCACCACCCCGACATGAAGAAGATTCCCCTCATCCCTTTTAAATCTTTCCCCTCTCATCTTAAATCTCTGCTTTTAGTTTTGGCCTCCCTTACCCTGGGGAAAAGACTGTTACTTTCCTCCTTATCCATAGATCTCATAATCTTAAATATTTCTGTGAGGCCACCCTTCATTCTCGTACATTCCAGGGAATAAAGATCTAGCCTGGCCAACTCCCTCCTATAACTTGGACCCTCGAGACCTGGCAACATCCTTCTCTGCATTCTTTCGAGTTCAACCACAAATTTCCTGAAGCCGGGTAATCAAAACTGTACACGGTACTCCAAGTGCACCCTCGCTAACTACTAGTACAACTGTGATTTAGTGTCCCAGTGCCTACATTTGGTACCCTGATTGACGAAGATCATCATGCTAAATGCTTTTGTCACCACCCTGTTTACCTGTAATGCCTCTTACAACAAACTATGTGCTTATACTCCTAAGACCCTCTGTTACATTACACTCCTTGGTGCCCTACCATTCATAGTATAAGTCCCATGCTGGTTTGTCATTCCAAGATACATCAGCTCATACTTGCCTGTACTAAAGTCCATTTTCCACTCCTTGGCCCACTTCCCAAAATAGATAGATAGATAGATACTTTATTCATCCCCATGGGGAAATTCAACTTTTTTTCCAATGTCCCATACATAATAGGTAAGACCCCCTTATAATCCACAATGACCTCCTTCACTATCAACAACATCTCCTAATTTCATGTCATCTACAGCCTTCTTAGTCATAGTTTTTAATCCTTTGAGGAATTGAATAAGATTAGAATTGTTCATGAAATCCATATTAACAATATTAATTTTTACAAGAGTAATGTCTGATTGCCAAGCAGTTGTGTAGTAATTTTGGGGAAGAATGGCAATGTTTCTGTGTTAAGTTGCAAATTTTTTGTTAACCTTTTAGAATTTTCTTGATGTGCTCCCTGCTTGAAGTAATTATTTGGTAATATTGGATTGGAATAAATGCTGTTTTCAATCCAAGACTGCTTTGTTCACTGGTCTGTTTATTACACATTTGATCAATTTGAAAAATAACTGTCAAAATTAGTTGCAGGTTGTCTAATTAATCACAATGATAATATTGTAGTCTGCTAAATATTAAATACTATTAAAGTAATAAAATGGCATGCCTTGTGTAGGCTGAGGAAAATTCCTCAATTATCTATTCTGTCTTTATAACAAACTAAGTTTCTAAACTCTAATTTATCCAAAGAATCATATTTTGACAAATTCCACTACTTTTAATGTACAAATAAAAATAAACATCTTTTCAGAGAACATTAATTTGTGAAACACAAAATGATTAAGTAGTTCTGTTTAATGTTGGATTTTCTAGTTTACAGTAGGAGCATTAAGAGGGTGGAATTTGACCACAAGGAGAGCCTTAGTTGCTTAATTTGTTTCCCTGAATTCAGTTCTATATTGTGGAAGATTTGACTGAAGTTTGTCATTTTTTGACATCTTTTCTCTTTTGTATTTTCTGCATGTACTGTCATAATTATGTCAGGTCATTGTTATAAGCATTTGTCCCCTCTACCTTTACTGTGCACATCAAATGTGATACTGAACAGAATCAATTTTTGATATGTTTCTTAAAGAGTAAATACGTGGTTGCATGGAACATCAGAAGCAAATTCAGGAAAAAAAATCTTTCTTGCACAAAAAGTTGTGTTCATTAGGTGATAGATTATATCAGTATATATTTAGGAGAAAGCTGAGAGGAAGACTTTGCATGGAAGGTTTTTATGGGTGTGACAGACATGTATGGGTGTGTATTTTCTGCTTGGGAATTTGCTGTGTGTTTTTGTGATCAAATAAACTACACTTCCTTTCACCCATTCCTCCAAATGAAAAAAAGTTGTACACAGAAGAGATTTAAAACAGAAAAGGATCAGGTCATTCTCATGTTGAAGCCAAAATGGCCTCAGGTGTTCCCAATGTCTTGTTCATACAGCTTCCTCACTATTAGTACTTCACAAGATACCGAATATAACCAGTTTTTTCAGTTTGTGCAAAGAGAAAGTGCTTGGGTAAGAAAAATATGCAGCACTTACAGCCACACCCTAAGATCACAACACATGTTCTTTATCACTAATAATGCTACAATTCTACAAATCTATCAGATATAACTATGTATCCTGCTATTATATCACTGTGTACATGTGACTGCAGTTCTTCTTGTTTCTTTCAAGCTTGTCAATTTAGCTGCATGTGCTTTGTGGTTCATGAGGTAAAGTCTCCCACATTGTTTATCAAGACCTTGATTCTGAACCCTTTGACCAGCCAACTGCATTCCACTCCCCCAGAAGGAAAATTAGTAAGCTGGTTTGTTTACAAACTTTTTACACAATAGGCATTGGAAATCTCTGGTGGTTTCTGGGTCAATTTAAATCTCAAGGCTAAGATGAGTAGGTTATTGCTAACTATGGGTATTATGCAACGTGGGTCAAAATTAGGTTGATCATAAGGATTTTTCATTAATAAACTGAAAGCAGTTTTATATTGATCTTTCCTGAACTACTACTCCTCAACCAATAAGGCATTATCTAGAAACTTGCCCCTCATATTTTCCTCCATTTTATTTGAACAAATCCAAAGTATGCATCAATCAGCAAACCTTTAGCCATATTATGGTGTTAAAGAGGCTAAAGCATTAACTGGAATTGAAGAAATAGCACAACTAAGATACTGAACAAAAATATTATCTGCCGGGTTATAACCGAAGTGGATAACTTAACTCAACTTGACTGCCCACAACCTATGGACTCACTTTCAAGGACTCTTCATCTTATGTTCTCAATATTTATTGCTCGCTTGCTTGCTTATTTATTTACTTGCTTGCTTGGTTGCAAGTTTATGTTTTTTACATACTGATTGAACACCAAAGTTGGTGCAGTCTTTCATTAATTCTATTATGGTTATTATTCTATTCTGGATTTATTAAGTATACCCACAAGAAAATACATCTCAGGGTTGTTTTTAGTGACATACATTTACTTCGAACTTTTAATAAATGGCTGCTTCAAAACTAGATGTTTTGAACATCTAATTTGGATATGACCCAAATGAACTTCTAAACAGTTGAATGATCTGCCTGTGTTTCAATGAAGTCATCAATAAGAAGTAGTTGTGATGTGGCATCACTCAGATATGTAAAGCTTGCAAATGTAAGCTTAATTCAGTGAAGCTCAAAGAAGAGCATGTATTAGTACATGCAGAATACTGCAAAATATATGTAGTACTTCCAAAGATAATGGTTTTGGCAATGTTAGGGTTACCATATGGTTTCCATTTCAACAGTTACCAGAAAAGTGAAACATGAACACAAGGGATGTGCAAATGCCAAAAATCCAGAGTAACACATGGTGCTGGAGGAACTCAGCATCTATGGAAATGAATAAATAGTTGACGTTTTGAGCCAAGACCCTTCATCAGGACCTGAAAAATGAAGCGTGGTTTTGATGCACCCAGTTTTGAAGTAGCCAAAATCCTTCCTAAATTGCTTCTTCTCAACCATAAGCCATCTAGAACCTTGCAGCATATATTTCCTCCTTTTTATTTTTCAGTTATATATAATATTTTTTGTTAATCCTTTTAATTGTAGTGTGATAGTTCATCTGCTTCTCAGAGTGCTTATGCTTTGGCTTCCCTTAACGTTGTGTTATGGCTACCAAATTCACAATGCTATCAACTGCACTGCTACAGTACTGTACACTTGATGGTGATGTATACTTTGAGTGTTTGTGAATCAGTGTGGAATTATTCCTAAAATACTGACTCAAAAGTCATTAGTCATCCTTGGCTAATTTACCTTGCACAAGCTTTTAACGATAATTTCATTTTCAGAGTAGTTTATTCCCATGAGACAGACTCTGCTGCAAACAGCATTGTCACGCAATGGAAATGACTGGAAATGTTGATTTAGAACTGTGTTCAGCTGTCTGGCTTTTTTAAAAATCAACCTTAACCTTAAAGAACCCAGTCAAATAGTTGTAAGTTTTTACCATTCTGTACCTTTATACCTGAAGGAATGGGTGTGGTAGAACAATAATTGACCACTGCCTTCAGTTTTTAAAGTATCTTTCAATAGTTAAAGGATTGATAAAATACTTGTTCTGGTGAAGAATAGATTGAGTGAGAAACAGTATATTTAATCTCTATTGCCCTCTGCTGGACAATCTGTGGAAGGTCTCACTTTATTTCTGGTGAACTGGTGAAATTACAACAAAGTAGTATTAGATAGATAGATAGATAGATAGATACTTTATTCATCCCCATGGGGAAATTCAACTTTTTTTTCCAATGTCCCATACACTTGTTGTAGCAAAACTAATTACATACAATACTTAACTCAGTAAAAAATATGATATGCATCTAAATCACTATCTCAAAAAGCATTAATAATAGCTTTTAAAAAGTTCTTAAGTCCTGGCGGTAGAATTGTAAAGCCTAATGGCATTGGGGAGTATTGACCTCTTCATCCTGTCTGAGGAGCATTGTATCGATAGTAACCTGTCGCTGAAACTGCTTCTCTGTCTCTGGATGGTGCTATGTAGAGGATGTTCAGAGTTATCCATAATTGACCGTAGCCTACTCAGCGCCCTTCGCTCAGCTACCAATGTTAAACTCTCCAGTACTTTGTCCACGACAGAGCCCGCCTTCCTTACCAGCTTATTAAGACGTGAGGCGTCCCTCTTCTTAATGCTTCCTCCCCAACACGCCACCACAAAGAAGAGGGCGCTCTCCACAACTGACCTATAGAACATCTGCAGCATCTCACTACAGACATTGAATGACGCCAACCTTCTTAGGAAGTACAGTCGACTCTGTGCCTTCCTGCACAAGGCATCTGTGTTGGCAGTCCAGTCTAGCTTCTCGTCTAACTGTACTCCCAGATACTTGTAGGTCTTAACCTGCTCCACACATTCTCCATTAATGATCACTGGCTCCATATGAGGCCTAGATCTCCTAAAGTCCACCACCATCTCCTTGGTCTTGGTGATATTGAGACGCAGGTAGTTTGAGTTGCACCATATCACAAAGTCCTGTATCAGTTTCCTATACTCCTCCTCCTGTCCATTCCTGACACACCCCACTATGGCCGTGTCATCAGCGAACTTCTGCACATGGCAGCCACGACCAACCTATTTCTGTTCTAAGCCTACATATAAAAGTATACTACAGATTGAGAATCCCTTATCCAAAACTCCAAAATCAGTAAACCTCCAAAATCTGTCATATGGCATAAATGGAAAATTCCACAAGGTTCTGGTTAGGTTCCCAGGTGATACACAGGTGCACCACAGACAGTTCTGAGAAGTGACCTCACATATATAGTGAACAGAAGTTAATGAAAAATAGAAAAACACTGCATAAAGTGAAAAATAAATATCTCAGTTGTGTACTGAAAGTGGATTCGTCAGCATTGGAGTGAACATATGCCACTTAACTGATCATGAAGCAAGCAAAGATTTATCATGACAAACTGAAACTTGAGGGTAATTGTAATATTCAGCAGGTAGGTTGCAAAACATTAATGCACAGCATTAGATTTTTAAAGATTTGTGGTGATAAAGCATCTGCTGATCACTAAGCAGCAGAGAAATCAATTCATGAGTTTGCCAAGATCATTGGCAAACTCATGATTTGAGAGTTAGGGGGCAAAGTTGAGGACATGATTTGAGAGTTGGGCAAAAGTTTAAGGGTAACACGAGGGGGAATTTCTTTACTCAGAGAGTGGTAGCTGTGTGGAATGAGCTTCCAGTAGAAGTGGTTGAGGCAGGTTTGGTATTGTCATTTAAAGTAAAATTGGATAGGTATATGGATAGGAAAGGAATGGAGGGTTATGGGCTGAGTGCGGGCCAGTGGGACTAGTTGAGTGTAAGCATCGGCACGGACTAGAAGGGCCGAGATGGCCTGTTTCCATGCTGTAATTGTTATACGGTTATATTGCTGATGAAAATCTAACATGCTGAATGACTACATCAGTACATATGTGTGATCAACTAGTGTACAATAAAGACTGCTTACCAGTAGCACATAAATTCAGAGTTGGAAATGACCGCGAATCCAAGCTACCTCATTATATATTCCAAAATTTGAAACACTTCCAGCCCCAAGCATTTCAGATAAGGGGTACAGAACCTGTAGTAGAATGCAGGCAGGTTGGCACTGCCTCCAAATCCTTAAGAAATTTATGATATCTGGTTGCAGCTTAAAATATGCCATACAGCATCATAGGTTAGTAGCAATTAGAGGTCAGAACCTCTCTTGGTAGTTGGCATTTAGTTTAATTTTGTAAAGCACAGAGAGTTGAATCTGCGCAATAGGCCAAACTATTTTATTGCCAGAATTGCACACAAATTTCCTACAACGTTGAGCAACATTGGTGGTGTCAGATGCCTTCATATGTACCATTGATTTTACTACATTGATATTCTACAGATATGGGATGTTTGTATTATAGAAGGAACTTATATTAATGTATTGACTCATTGCTTTTTGAATTTGTTAGCATTGTTCACTTTCCAGGATCTGGAATTAATACTTAACAACATTTTCCATCCTCCTCCCTTAAATGTCTACGTTTTTGCTTTTAAAAGTAAACATTAAAGATTAATCTTTGGTGTTTTTTGTGGTAGAAAGAATGTATGTTTTTGGGTTGCTCATTTTTAGGATGATTGACCAGATGGGGTATGTTAATGCTATCTGATCTATTCATTTAAAAACCAACTGAATTAGCTAGGTACTAAACATTTCAATTTATATTGCATCTTACTGTTAGCTTGTTTATTTTTTGGTAATTAAAGTTCAAAGTAAGCTTATTATAGAAGAGTGTACATATCACCATAGATTAATTTTCTTGCAGGCATGCATTCACAGTAGTACAAAAAAAACAGTCAATAAAAAAGCTAAACGTAAACACTGACAAATAACCAATGTGTAAAAGAAGACAGATTATACAAAGACAAAAAAAGGAAATAATAAATAAGTAAATAATGAGAACATGAGTTGTAGAATCTTTGAAAGTGAGTCGAATCAGTTCGGTGTTGAGGTGAGTTATCCACAGTGGTTCAGGAGCGTGATGGTTGAAGAGCAATAACTGTTCCTGAACCCAGTGGTGTGGGACCTAAGGCCCCTGTACCACTTTCCTGATAGCAGCAGTGAGAAGAGCATGGCCTGGGTGGTGTGGGTCCTTGATGATGGATGCTGCTTTCTTGTAATAGCAATCCTTTGTAGATGAGCTTGATGGAATTAATATCCTGTAGCAGTCCTTACAGCAGATTGATTACAAATATATAAAAGATAGAGGTATGTTTATATCATTTATTTTGCATTGGATCAGTCTAACTAAATTGATCAATATCTCTTCTGGAATGTACATTCTAATTACATGGGCAGAGACCAAGGTTATGTGGCCAGAACAACCAGGTGGAAATTTTTTGTTTCAATTTCCAGGTTGAAAGTGCAAAGGTTAAACAAATAATGAAAGCAAGATGTTGCAAATACTACAAATACAAAATAAAGATAGGAAATGGCACTGGACGAGAGAACAGAGTTAAGCGTTCAAGTTGTATCTCTAGTGGAGTGTGGATTTCATTTGCACAGATGAAGATTTTTCTTAATGCACATGATAAGTTTGAGTTGTCTCCAGATGGCTTAATCATATTCATGTCTTTTTTTTAACCTTCAGTGGATTGTCAGATACAATTATCCTTGATATAATTTCCAACTATCTGGTGCTGCCAAATCGTATCTCTGTGCCACTTGTGAGTGAGGTGCAGTTGACTCAGCTGCGGTTTCCTGTACCAAAAGTAAGTTCTAGTATGCTAACTGCCCAAGTACTGATTTTTGTTTTTTTTTTGCATTTAGCTTAAATTGAAATATTTAATTAAAATTATACTGGTAACATTTCAGCTTGAGTAGTTGTTTACAAACAAGCCTGTAGTTGATTAACTTTTAGCAGGGCAATGGGATTATGTGTGTTTCTTTGGCAAAAAGGAATGGCATAGAACTGATAGACCAATGACTTTCCATAGAGAAATATTTAAGAAAGCTAATATTATATGCATAAGCTTATGGGCAGTATTGTGTTGAAGAACATTTGTAGTGTCATAAGAGGAACTTATCTTCTGATTTTCTAACAGGAAGCTATAATGGAGCCCCCACAGCATTCATTAAAGGCTCTGGTCATTAAAAGTTCATTAAAGGTTCTGGTCAAGAAAAAGAAGGCATATATGCAGGGCATCTAGGTCCGACTCGAGTAGCAACAGTACTCTCAATGGATACAATTAAATATTTCTGTTACAGCTAAAATGCACAACTGCTTCTAAGGTCAGTACAATCAACAAAGATGTCTTAATTCGTTTAAACAAACTATCACTGCTTAAAACCGATGGAAGCAACAGAGTCTGTGGTTGGAAGGGCCCTTGGAGAAAGCATGGGTGAAGATCAGGATTACAAGTGCGTTTAAGGAAACTCCCTATTCCGACGGTCTTGCTGGCAAGCATGCAGTCTGTGGTGAATAAAACTGATGATCTCAGAGCTAGGGTGCTGAATCAGAGGGTCCGTTAGGACCGCGTGTGTCCTTTGTTTCACAGGATCCTGGTCAACCCCTTCCGTACCGGATGCAGCGATTCAGATCGACAAGTTTACTATACATTGTCAGGATTGATCTATAGAGTCTCTCAAAAGCAGAGGTGGAGGAGTATGCCTCATGATCAACTCTTCTTGCTGCACAAATATATCAGTGCTGTCCCAATCCTGCTCACCAGACCTGGAATATCTAGCAGTAAAGTGCCATCCTTCTTACTTACCACGGGAGTTCTCTGGGGTCATTCTGGTTGCAGTTTACATTCCACCTCAGGCCAATGCCAAGCAGGCTTTAGATGATCTGAGCAATGGGATCAACATGCATGAAACAACGCACCCTAATACCTTCACCATCGGTTTGGGAGATTTTAACAAGGCCAGTCTGAACCAAATCACTAAGCAATTATCATCAACAGATAACTTGTAATACCAGAAGAAACAACGCACTGGACCATTGTTACACCACCATCGAGAATGCCTACCGTGATATTCCATGCCCTCACTTTGGGAAGTCTGATCACCTAGCTGTACTTCTACTCCCTGAGTATAGGCAGAGACTGAAGACTGCAGCACCAGTAGTGATGACCAAGAAGGTTTGGACAAGGGGAAGTACATGAGCACCTACAGGACTGCTTTGAATCGGTGGACTGGACTGTTTTCAGGAATTCATCTTCGAACCTGGATGATTATGCTGCAGTTGTTACCAACTTCATTAAAACCCGTGTGGATGAGTGTGTGCCTACAAAGACTTGCTGTACATTTCCAAACCAAAAGCCGTGGATGAACCAGGAGGTATGTCATTTGCTGAAGGCTAGATCTGTGGTATTCAAGTCTGGCAACCCAGGCCTGTACCAGAAAACCAAGTATGATTTGCAGAGGGCTATTTCAAGGGCGAAGGGACAATTTCGAACGAGTTTGGAGGCGATATCAGGTACATGACAACTCTGGCAGGGATTACAAGACATTACTTCCTACAAAGCGAAACCCAATAGTATGAATGGCAGCGATGCTTCACTACCAGATGAGCTCAACACCTTTTATGCCCGCTTTGAAAGGGAAACACAACTACAACTGTGAAGATCCGTGCTGCACTTGATGACCCTGTGACCTCTGTCACAGAATCCGATGTTAGACTGTCTTTAAAGAGAGTGAACCCTTGCAAGGCAGAAGGTCCCAATGGAGTACCTGGTAAGGTTCTGAAAATCTGCACCAAACAACTAACGGAAGTTGTTGGACATTTTCAACTTCTTACTGCTATGGGGAGAAGTTCCCACTTGCTTCAGAAAGCCAACAATTATACCAGTGGCAAAGAAGAATAATGTGGGCTACCTTAACAACTATCACCTGGCAGCACTCACATTGACAGTGATGAAATGCTTTGAGAGGTTGCTTATGACTAGACTGAACTCCTGCCTCAGCAAGGACCCGGACCCATTGCAATTTGCCTATCGTCACAAAAAGTCAACAGCGGACGCAATCTCAGTGGCTCTTCACACGGCTTTAGTCCACCTAGACAACAGAAGCACCTACGTCAGCATGCTGTTCATCGACTTTAACTCAGCATTTAATACCGTCATTCCCACAATCCTGATTGAGAAGTTGCAGAACCTGGGCCTCTGTACTTCCCTCTGTAATTGGATCCTCAACTTCCTAACCGGAAGACCACAGTCTGTGCGGATTGGTGATAGCATATTCTCTTCACTGATGATCAACACTGGTGCACCTCAGGGGTGTGTGCTTAGCCCACTGCTCTACTCTCTGTATACACATGACTGTGTGGCTAGGCATAGCTCAAATACCATCTATAAATTTGCTGATGATACAACCATTGTTGGTAGAATCTCAAGTGGTGACAAGAGGGCGTACAAGAGTGAGATATGCCAACTAGTGGAATGGTGCTGCAGCAACAACCTGGCACTCAACGTCAGTAAGACGAAAGAGCTGATTGTGGACTTCAGGAAGGGTAAGTCGAAGGAAGACAAATCAATCCTCATAGAGGGATCAGAAGTGGAGAGAGTGAACAGCTTCAAGTTCCTGGGTGTCAAGATCTCTGAGGATCTAACCTGGTCCCTACACATTGATGTAGTCATAAAGAAGGCAACACAGTGGTTATACTTTATCAGGAGTTTGAAGAGATTTGGCATGTCAACAAATACACTCAAAAACTTACATAGTTGTGCAGTGGAAAGCATTCTGACAGGCTGCATCACTGTCTGGTATGGAGGGGCTACTGCACAGGACCGAAAGAAGCTGCAGAAGGTTGTAAATCTAGTCAGGTCCATCTTGTGCACTGGTGTACAAAGTACCTAGGACATCTTTAGGGAGTGGTGTCTCAGAAAGGCAGCATCCATTATTGAAGGCATCCAGCACCCAGGCCATGCCCTTTTCTCACTGTTACCATCAGGTAGGAGATACAGAAGCCTGAAGCCACACACTCAGCGATTCAGGAACAGCTTCTTCCCCTCTGCCGTCTGATTCCTGAATTGACTTTGAAGATTTGGACACTACCTCACTTTTTTTAGTATACAGTATTTCTGTTTTTGCACTGTTTTTAATAATCTATTCAATATACATAATTGATTTACTTGTTTATTTATTATTATGGTTTTTTTTCTTTCTCTGCTAGATTATGTGTTATATTGAACTGCTGCTGTTAAGTTAACAAATTTCACGTCACATGCTGGTGATAATTAACCTGATTTTGATTCTGACATTGGGTTTAGGAGGTCAGAGATGAGTGAGTTCCTTGATAAGTATAAAAAGTCGAAGAATACTACTAGGAGGGAAATCAGGAAGGCAAAGAGAAAGTATAAGATAGATCTTGCAGGTAAAATTAAGTAAAATCCCAAGAGATTCTGTAACCACGTTAAGAGTAAAAGGATGGCTAGTGAGAGCATAGGTTCCCTTAGAGATCACAGGGCTGCCTGTAGAAGGTGGATGAGATTTTTAATGAATGTTTCTCTTCTATTTACTGAAGAGAAAAACATGTTTGCTCAAGTGATGAGGGAATTAAGTAGAGATGTTTCAGAGCATATTCATATTACCACGAAGATATTTGAATGCTTACAGCACATTAAGGTAGATAAATCCCCAGGCTTAACTGAGTGCATCCTCAGACATAGTGGGAGGCTAGAGGAGAAATCGTGGAGGTCCTTGCAAAGATATCTGCTTGATTGTTACTGGTAGTACTGGTACTGGTAGTTAATGTTTCATTGTTTAAGAATAGTAGCAAGTAGAACCCCAGAAACTATAGGTTGGTTAGGCTGATATCATTGGTGGGGAAGTTACTGGTGAGAATTCTGAGGGACAGAATCTACCAGCTTTTGGATAGTCAGCATCACTTTTTGGGTGGAAAGGCATCCTTGACAACCTTTTAGAGTGTATTGAAGAGGTAATCTAAAAGATAGATGAGAGTAGGGTAGTGGATGTTCTCTGTTGGGACTTTTGCAAGGCCTTTAACAAGATCCTGCATATTGGACTGGTCTGGAAGCTGAAGTCCCATAGAATCCAGGGAGAGCTAGTTAGGTAGGTTAAAATTGGCTTAGAGGTAGGAAGCAGAAGGTTGTTTCTCACAGTGGATTAGGTGACTAGTGGTGTACCACAGAGGTCAGTGTTGTGAATTATTATTTATACAAATGATTTTGATGCAAATGTACAAGGCTTAATCAGTAAATTAGTAGGTGACACAAAATTAGGACGTGTTGTTTATAGCAAAGAAGGTTATTTTTCAGCTACGTGGGGATCTTGGTCAGTTAGGGATGTGAGCTGATGAGTGGCAAATGGACTTGTATACAGTTAAGTGTAAGGTAATGCATTTTGGAAAGTCAAACCAGCTTTGGACCTACAGTATACTATGAATAATTGGGCACTAGGGAACGTAATGGAAAAGAAGGACAAGTACAAGTGCATAACTCATTGAAAGCATTGTCGCACAGACGGTGGTGCGAAAGGTGTTTAGCACAGCGGCAAGTCAGGGCCTTTAGTATAGGATTTAGGACAGCATGTTGCAGTTGTATAAGTCTATGGTCAAGCCACACTTTGGGTACTGTGTACAGTTCTGATCGCCTGTTAGAAGAAAGATGTGGTTGAACTGAAGAGGGCAGAAAAGATTTACGAGGATATTGCCAGGATGAGAAGGCCTGAGTTACAGGGAGAAGGTGGATGGGAACGGTCTTTCCCCAAGTCAGGAAGTCCAAACCGAGTGGGCATAGATTTCAGGTGAGAGGGGTAACCTTTTCATGCGGAGTGTGGTGAATATATGGAAGGAACAGCCAGTGGAAGTCATTGAGACAGATACAACAGAATCATTGAAAAAGTACTTGGAGGGGTGCAACTTAGAGGGATAAATGTAGGAAATTTGGGATTAGTTTGTGGGCACCATAGTCAGCATGGACTTGTTAGGCTGAAATGACCGTTTATAATTCTAAACCCAATTTTTACATCTCTCTGGTTATAGGTATTGGTGGACTATACTACAGCTGTCATAAAAGCTTGTGTAATAGTTAAAGTATGGAAGCTTGACCAGACATCTCTGCTTGGTCTCTTTTCCCTCCATAAATGATTCTTATAGTTGTTATATTCAGTTTAGTTGTTTTACATTATGACTGATGCTGTTTGAGAACTATAAATGAAGTTACTAACGTAATCAATCCTCATCTAATTCTGCTGATTATGTCAGATGATGGATTTTATTTATTTCCATTTACTCTTTTCTTTTTCATAGGGGTTTCTAAGAATATACTTCATTGAAGCTCAAGATCTGATGTGGAAGGACACATATATGAAAGGACTTGCAAAAGGAAAATCTGACCCTTATGGCATTGTTCGTATTGGTAACCAGATGTTCCAAAGCAAAACTATCAAGGAAAATCTGAATCCAAAGTGGAATGAAGTTTATGAGGTAGTTATAGTTTGACTATGAATCTGTACTAGTTCTATATGCAAGTAGGGCAAGTTGGATCATTATACTGGCTCCTGAATTCCATGGACACTTGCCCAGGTCATTCAATGCTGAGATTGTTTTAAGAGGCCATTCGAAGCTGCTTTAAGCTGGAGTATGTTTCAGTTACATTGAACATAGAACAGTATAGGAAAAGCACAGGAACAGACCCTTTGAACCACAATGTTGTGCTGAACCAAATAAATTGGCCAATCGAAGTAATCCCTTATGCCTACATAAAATCCATATTCTTTTCTTATTCATGTATCAATCTAGAAGTCTCTTAAAAATGTAATATTTCTGCCTCTACCATTACCCCAGGCAGTGCAGAGTATAAAAATAAATGCAATTTGCCCCTTGCATCTTCTTTGAAATTACTCCTTCTCGCCTTAAGTGCATAACCTCTGGTGTTAGACATTCTGGCTCTGGGGAGAAAAGATACTGTCGACTCTATCTATGCCTCTCATAATCTCCCCCTCTGTGATCCCAGCTCTTTACTTCACCCCTTCCCCCACTTAATTTCAGTTATCATCTTGTGCTTCCTCCTCCTCCTCTCCCTTCTAACTGACTCCTCATCTTCTTTTCTCTGCCTGATAGTCGACTGTGCTCTTTTCTATAGATGCTGCCTGGCTTGCTGAGTTCCTCCAGCATTTTGTGTGTGTTGCTCTCATAAACTTATAATCTCTATCTTATCTCCCCTCAGACTTTGCTGCTCCAGAGAACACAACCCAAGTTTGCCCAACCTCTCTAACTCACACAGTATCCTGGTAAAACCTCTTCTCCACCCTCTCCAAAACCTCAACATGCTTCCTTTAATAGGGCAGCCAGGGCTGTATGCAGTGCTCCAGATGGCCCTAACTATACTTTTAATAAAGCTGCAAGATAATTCCCTGACTCTTGAACTCATGCCTCAACTGATAAAGACCAGCATGTCATATGCCTTCTGAACCACTGACTAATAAAGGCAAGCATGCCATATGCCTTCTAGTTACCATACTTTGGTATGTTTTGTGAAAGCAGGTTACCGGTACTTTTTTAATTGAAATTGACTTGCATATAAAAACACAATAATAGTTAATCTTGAAATGCTTTTAAAATCTCAAGTTAAAATTTTGAATGACAATATTGAACTGCTATCTAAATCAACTAATGAAACTATTATATACTTAGCTTAATTATGTAGGAAGTATACATTTTTTAAAAATTCCTACCTCCTCCCATAAATGCTGAGTTCTGCCAGCATTTTGTGTTTTTATTTATTTCCAGCATCTGCAGATTCACTCGTGTTTCCTAGCTGAGAGTTTGCTGGATTAATTTCAGTTCATTTCCAATATTTTAAATTGTATTTTGGTTTAGTTGACCTGCATGGTTCAGTAAAACTATTTTTAAAATCAGCCCATCTGCACACTCTCATTGTTCTGGCAACTTTGGGTTCCTCCTAGCAGCTCTGTTCAACACAGCAGATATTCCTGTTAGATGCTCCAATGGCTTTCATTGATAGTTCTCTCCATTCCTCTTTAGAACGTAGTGGATGTTTCTTCATAGGCACCAATGCAAGACTCAGTAAAACAGGTCCTGGATTTTTTTTGCTGGTCTGAAATATTCCAGTTATGTACATGGAGCTACCAGTGTGAATGTTCCTCTTTCAGATACATGGCTTTCCAACCCCGAGCAGAGATGCTAATTTTGGTTTCCTGCAAAATTCAGCTCATTTGTTTTTTCATAATAATTCACTTGGCTTCATCTTTTAGCTGTTTTAGTCAGTTGGGTTCTGCTAATTGAAAATTTAATATTTTCATAATTTATAAGTGTTATAAATAGTAATAATATTCTTCACAGTGAGGGGATCTGTTTTGCTTGGGCAGTACAATCATGTTGAATAGCTTGGACTCATTTGGTAGCTTAAAGCTGAGCTTCCATGAGGGCCTGTGAACCATCAGCAGAAGCAGTAATTTACACCACCATACCTTGTAACCTCAAAAATCTGGTTTAATGAGGAGTGCCGAAGGATCACAAATGTGGACTTGTGGTGATTTCTCAATGAGTACCGAAAAATTAGAGCAATGGGCTAAGCATGCATGGTTGAGATGTTCCTGTGTTGTTTCTCATCGAGAATTATCAGTCCACACTGACTGTGGTCTCACAATAGGAAGTCAGGGATCTAGTTGCAGAAAGAGGTACCGAGGCTCACATTTTGAAGCTTGGTCACTAGTACGGAGGGAATGGTAGTGTTAAAATACTGAGCTATAATTGATAAGTAGCAGCCTGTCATACATTATGTTGTACTGTCGTCTAGGTGCTCCAAAGCAGAGTGAAGAGCCAGTGAGATTATTTCTGCTGTGGACTTGTTGTGGCAGTCGGTGAATTGCAGCAGGTCAGAGGCAACCTATCAGTCCTCTGTTGATATGTCATCTAATCCCAGGAATTAAGCAAACACGAGGAAATCTGCAGATGCTGGAAATTCAAGCAACACACACAGAATGCTGGTGGAATGTAGCAGGCCAGACAGCATCTATAGGAAGAAGCACAGTCGACGTTCCGGGCCGAGACCCTTTGTCAGGACTAACTGAAAGAAGAGATAGAAAGAGATTTGAAAGTTGGAGTGGGAGGGGAGATCTGAAATGATAGGAGAAGACAGGAGGGGGAGGGGTGAAGCTAAGAGCTGGAAAGTTGATTGGCAAAAGGGATACAAAGCTGGAGAAGGGAAAGGATCATGGGATGGGAGGCCTAGGGAGAAAGAAAGGGGGAGGGGAGCACCAGAGGGAGATGGAGAGCAGGAAAGGAGTGATTGTGAGAGGGGCAGAGAGAGGGGGAAAAAAGGAGGGCGGAAATAAATAAATAAATAAATGATGGGGTAGAAAGGGGAGGAGGGGCATTAACGGAAGTTAGAGAAATCAGTGTTCACGCCATCAGGTTGGAGGCTACCCAGATGGAATACAAGGTGTTGTTCCTCCAACCTGAGTGTGGCTTCATCTTGACGGTAGGAACAACACTTTATATTCCATCTGGGTAGCCTCCAACCTGATGGCATGAACATTGATTTCTCTAACTTCCGTTAATGCCCCTCCTTCCCTTTTTACCCCATCCCTTATTTATTTATTTATTTATTTATTTGCCCCTCCTTTTTTTTCTCTCTGCCCCTCTCACAATCACTCTGCCTGCTCTCCATCTTCCTCTGGTGCTCCCCTCCCTCTTTCTTTCTCCCTAGGCCTCCCGTCCCCTGATCCATTCCCTTCTCCAGCTGTGTATCCCTTTCACCAATCACCTTTCCAGCTCTTAGCTTCACCCCTCCCCCTCCTGTCTTCTATCATTTCAGATTTCCCCTTCCCCTCCTACTTTCAAATCTCTTACTAACTTTTCTTTCAGTTCGTCCTGACGAAGGGTCTCGGCCCGAAACGTCGACAGTGCTTCTCCCTATAGACGCTGCTGGCCTGCTGCGTTCCACCAGCATTTTGTGTGTGTTCCCAGGAATTAAGCCTTGTTTTGAACTGCCTCCAGTGTTACATTATCCTTTCAAGAACTGCAATGGTTCAAGAAGGTGGCTGATAATCAGCACCTTACCAACTTTATCAGTTAGATGATGCAGCATTTGTGCTGCTGTTGTGCATCTCCAGCAATCCCAAGTTGATCCTGACCTATACTGTCAGTATGGAGTTCGTATGTTCACCCTGTGACCGTATGGATCTCCTCCCAGTGTGATGGATTTTTCCAATAACCAAAGATGTGTTGAATGATTAGTTTTCTGTTATAAGTAACATCCAGAATTGCAGGGTGTTAATGGGCATTTGAGATTGGATTTTTCAGGTTGATTGGCTGAATAGCCTCCAGTATCATGACAAAATGAGTTTTAAATCAGTGCATAGATGCTTCATTCAAAAATATCATACGAGGACTATTTTCATTATTTATTCTGTAAAACTGCGACCTAATTTTGTCACATATAACTTAAGTTTTGTTTAAATATTTTCTGTTCAAAGGCATTGATCTATGAAAGTCCTGGCCAGTTACTTGAGATTGAACTCTTTGATGAAGATCCAGACAAAGATGATTTCCTTGGCAGGTAAAAAATGAAAATTTTTGTATTATATTGATGATAAACTGATGAGCACATATTAAGAAAAGATAAAATGTTGTACCATTTGTTGCACAAATTGCTGAATTTGTCCTGTTGTTTATGATCTTTTGCTGTCTGCTGTGTTGCATTCTCTGTGGCCTGTTCCCTTTAAACATTTCACCTTCGACCCTCAACCTATGTCCTGTAGTTGCAGTCTCACCTAATCTCAATGGAAAAAACCTGCTTGCTTTTGGCCTATCTATACCTCCCATAATTTTAGATAGATAAAGAGATAGATAGATACTTTATTGATCCCAAAGGGAATTACAGTGTCACAGTAACATTACAAGTGCATAGTTAAAAATATTAGAAGAGAATTAGAATAATAAAAATAAGTTACCACAAACAATCTAGCAGGAGGGGCTCATCGGCTATAGATTGACTCATTACAGAGCCTAATGGCCGAGGATAAGCATCTCTTATCAAAGCCTCCCTCAATTTTCTATGTCCTAGGGGAAAAAGTCCTAACCTATTCAACCTTACCCTATAACTCAAATTCTGGGCCAATGTCCTCGTCAATTTTCTCTTTTGATCTTATTTACATCTTTCTTGCAGGTAGGTGACCAAAACTGCACAAAATACTCCAAATTAGGCCTCACCAATGTCTTAAATAATTTCAACATATCATCCCAACTCCTGTACTCAGTACATTGATTTATGAAGGTCAATGTGCCAAAAGCTTTCTTTATGAACCGATCTACCTATGACTCCATTTTCAAGGAATTATGGATCTGTATTCCCAGATCTGTCTTCTACCACACTCCATGGTGCCCTACACAGATTGGTCCTTCCAAAGTGCCACACCTCACACTTGTCTGCATTAAATTCCATCTGGTCCATATCCCACTACAGACTGTGATATTCTTCCCCACATCCCCTACTGTGGCGTCATCTGCAAATTTGCTGATCCAGTTTACCACATTATCATACAGATCACTGATATAGATGACAAACAACAATGGACCCAGCACTGACCCCTGCAGCATACCATTAGCTACAGGCCTCCAATCAGAGAGGCAATCATCTGGTACCACTCTCTGGCTTCTTCCATGAAGCCAATGTCTAATCTCTCCCAAGTAAACACAAATGCAAAAAATTCATTTAAGATCTCCCCCAACTTTTTTGGCTCTACACATAGATTAACATTCTGATCTTCCAGAGGACCAATTTTGACCCTTACTATCCTTTTCCTCAATATATCTGTAGAAGCCCGTAGGATTCTCCTTCACCTTGCTTGCAAGAGCAACCTCATGCTTTCTTCTGGCTCTCCTGATTTCCTGAAGCGTTCACTTGTATATCTTATATTCATCAAGTACCTCATTTGTTCATATTTATCTATACCTGCTATGCATCTCAATTATTTTTCTTAACCAGGGCCTCATCTCTTAAAAGCCAAGGTTTCTTAAAGCTGTTATTGTTACCTTTTATTCTGACAGGAACGTGCAAATACTACTCAAAATGTCACTTTTGAAGGCTTCCCACTTTCTGGTACCATCAAAACTGGCCTTTCTCCAATTGAGATTCTTAACCTGAGGACCAGAGCTACCTTTTTCCAAAATTACCTTGAAAGTAATGGCAACATGATCACTAATGCAAAGTGTTCCCCCACAAACTTCTGTCACTTGCCCTGTCTCATTCCCTAATAGGAGATCTAGTATCACACTCTCCCTAACTGGAACTTCCATATACTGATTAAGGAAACTTTATTGAACACATTTTACAAAATCTTTTCCATCCAGCCTTTTTACAACATGGCAGTCAGTCCCAGTCAATATATGGAAAGTTAAAATCATCTACTATGACAACCTTATGTTTCTTGCAACAATCTACAATTTCTCCACAAATTTGCTTCTCTAAATCCTCGGGACTGCTGGGTGGTCTCTGATATAATCCTATTAATGTGGTCATATCTTTCTTATTCCAAATGAGAAAATCTGCAGATGCTGGAAATCCAAGCAACATAAAATACTGGAGGAATTCAGCAAGCTAGGCAGCATCTATGGAAAAGTATAGTTGACATTTCAGGCCGAGACCCTAAGTGGAGGAAGGGGAATTATGAGGCTATCAGGCAGGAAATAGGAAGCTTAAATTGGGAACAGATATTCTCAGGGAAAAGTACGGAAGAAATGTGCCAAATGTTTTGGGGATATTTGTGTAGAGTTCTGCATAGGTACGTTCCAATGAGACAGGGAAGTTATGGTAGGGTACAGGAACCGTGGTGTACAAAGGCCAAGAAGAAAAGAAAAGCTTACAAAAAGTTCAAAGAGCTGGATAATGTTGGAGATCTAGAAGATTATAAGGCTAACAGAAAAAAGCTTAAAATGGAAATTAGGAGAGCCAGAAGGCCTTGGTGGGCAGGATTAAGGAAAACCGCAAGACATTCTACAAGTCTGTGAATAGCAAGAGGATAAGATGTGAAAGAATAGGACCTATCAAGTGTGACAGTGGGAAAGTGTGTATGAAACCAGAGGAAATAGCAGAGGTACTTTACTTCAGTATTCACTGTGGAAAAGGATCTTGGTGATTGTAGTGATGACTTGCAGCAGACTGAAAAGCTTGAGCTTTCTTGATATTAAAAAAGAGGTTGTGCTGGAGCTTTTGGAAAGCATCAAGTTGGATAAGTTGCCGGGACCGGATAAGATGTACCCCAGGCTACTGTGGGAGGTGAGGGAGCAGATTGCTGAGCCTCTGGCGATGATCTTTTAATCATCATTGGGGACAGGAGAGGTTCCAGAGGATTGGAGGGTTGCGGATGTTGTTCCTTTATTCAAGAAAGTGAGTAGAGATAGCCCAGGAAATTATAGACTAGTGAGTCTTACTTCAGTGGTTGGTAAGTTGATGGAGAAGATCCTGAGAGGCAGGATTTATGAAGATTTGGAGAGGTATAATATGATTAGGAATAGTCAGCATGGCTTTGTCAAGGGCAGGTCGTGCCTTACGAGCCTGATTGAATTTTTTGAGGATGTGACTAAACACAGTGATGAAGGAAGAGTAGTAGATGTAGTGTATATGGATTTCAGCAAGGCATTTGATAAGGTACCCCATGCAAGGCTTATTGAGAAAGTAAGGAGGCATGGGATCCAAGGGGACATTGCCTGGTGGATCCAGAACTGGCTTGCACACAAGGCAAAGAATGGTAGTAGACGGGTCATATTCTGCATGGAGGTCTATGACCAGTGGTGTGCCTCAGGAATCTGTTCTGGGACCCTTACTCTTCGTGATTTTTATAAATGACCTGGCTGAGGAAGTGGAGGGATGGGTTAGTAAGTTTGCTGGTGACAAAGACCCTATCGTATGGGGGTGTTGTGGATAGTGTGGAGGGCTGTCAGAGGTTACAGCAGGACATTGATAGGAGGACAGAGAAGTGGCAGATGGAGTTCAACCCAGTTAAGTGTGAAGTGGTTCATTTTGGTAGGTCAAATATGATGGCAGAATATAGTATTAATGGTAAGACTCTTGGCAGTGTGGAGGAGCAGAGGAATCTTGGGGTCCGAGTCCATAGGGCGCTCAAAGCAGCTGCACAGGTTGACTCTGTGGTTAAGAAGGCATACGGTGTATTGGCCTTCATTATTCATGCAATTGAATTTAGGAGCCAAGAGGTAATGTTGCAGCTATATAGGACCCTGGTCAGACCCCACTTGGAGTACTGTGCTCAGTTCTGGTCACCTCACTACAGGAAGGATGTGGAATCCATAGAAAGGGTGCAGAGGAGATTTACAAGGATGTTTCCTGGATTGGGGAGCATGCCTTATGAAAACAGGTTGAGTGAACTCGGCCTTTCCTCCTTGGAGCGACGGAGAATGAGAGGTGATGTGATAGAGGTGCATAAGTTGATGAAAGGCATTGATTGTGTGGATAGTCAGAGGCTTTTTCCCAGGGCTGAAATGGTTGTCACAAGAGGACAGGTTTAAGGTACTGGGGAGTAGGTACAGAGGAGATGTCAGGAGTAGGTTTTTTATATAGAGAGTGGTGCGTGTGTGGAATGGGTTGGAGGTGGTGGAGGCGGATACGATAAGGTCTTTTAAGAGACTTTTGGATAGGTACATGGAGCTTAGAAAAGTAGAGGGCTATGGGTAAGCCTAGTAATTTTTAAGGTAGAGACATGTTTGGCACAACTTTGTGGGCCAAAGGGCCTGTATTGTGCTGTAGGTTTTCTATGTTTCTGTTTCTAGTTTAAAGACTACTTTTCCCCCACCAACCCCATGCAGCACGAGCAAACCTTCCCAACCAGATATAAGTCCTCCTCCAGTTCAGGTGCAAACCATCAATTCAGTTAGGTTCCCAAATTTCTTAGAAGAGTCCAATAATCCAGGCCTTCCCTCCTGCACCATATCCTTACCCACATGTTAAACTGTATGATCTTCCTATTTCTGGCCTCATTAACACATGGCATGGGTAGCAAACTCTGGAGGTCCTGTCATTTAACACCTAACTCCCTGAACTCACTTTGCAGGATGTCATGACCCTCCCATGGATTCAAATTGAGATGTCCCTGACCCTGCATCTGGGAGGTAACGTCGTATCCAGGAATCTCATTTTCATCCATGGAACCTCTTTTCTGTTCCTCTAACCAACGAATCCTTTATCATTACAAATCACCTCTTACCTTCCCTTCTGAGCCACAAAACTGGATTAAATGCCAGAAATCTGATTGCTGTGTCTTTCCTCTGCTAGATCATTCCCACCAACAGTATCCAAAGCAGTATACTGCTTTTTGAATGGAAGGGCTGCAGGAGTTCTCTGCACCAGCTGCCTACCCCCTTTCTGCTCCTGACAGTAATCCAGTTACCTGTATCCTGCACCTTGGGTGTAACTACCTCTCTGTATGTCTGTCTATCAATCCCTTACTCTCCCAAATGATCCACAGTTCATCTACTTCCAGCTCCAATTCCTTCGTACGGTCTGTTAGAAGCTGCAGCTTGCAGTTGTCGTCACCAAATCCCATAAGAGGAGCATTCCACTATCCTGCCTGGCATACCCACTGCTCTAAATATAGAATATCAAAAAATCTACCTACAGCCTGTGCCTCTCCTCACTGAGGCCTCGAAGAACCAAAGCCTCGACTCCTCAGTCCCAACACTGGCCCACTCACACAGCAAAGCACGCAAAAAGAGCCGACTGCCCTGCTCACTTTTTTAAGCTTTCTCTCCCTCAATGCAATCCAATGTTTCCTCAGAAACTGTGGTGTACAAAATGTGCTGACTGCCTCCAATTGCTTCTTTTATGCTCTCTTTCCCTCTGTGAAATCCAATGGCTCCTCGGAAACTGGCACACAAAATATGTGGGATTGGTGGGAATGCTGTTGGAGATGAGGATAAACAATTGGCAGTGCGTGTGAAGTGTTCCTTTCCACTGCTACATAGCGAATTGGCATGGGATTTGTAGTGACAGAGAAGAGCGGGAACGGAGGGAAGCAACTGGCTTGATGTATAATGTTTCAATAAGTTTATTGGTTAAGACAAATCATCTGAGAAAAATGTACGCAGCAGATGGGATGAGATGAATAGAAACACAGGGGTATTTTGATCTGACAATATGGCATTGTGGTGCAATAGTTAGTACTGTTTCCTTACAGCATCAGGGGCCTAAGTTTGATCCTGATATAGGTTGCAGAGTACGTAGAGTTTGCATGTTCTTGCAATAGCTTGGATTTTCATTGACGTTGACTGTTTATTCATTTCTATACTGTAGATGCTGCCTGATCTACTGAATTCCCCTGGCATTTTGTGTGTACTGCTATAGATTTTCTATTAGATAAAGAAGCAGAATTAGGCTATTTGACCCATTGAGTCTGCTCCGCCATTTAATCATGGCTGATCTATTTCCCTCCCCACTCCATTCTCCTACCTTCTCACCATAACCTTTCACACCCTGAATTTTCCAGAATCTATCAAACTCCACTTTAAAAACACCCAATGACCTGGCCTTCACAGCCAACATATTGCACAGATTTGCCACCCTCTGCCTAAATAAATTCCTCCTCATCTCCATTCTAAAGCAAAGTCCCTCCACTCTGAGGCTGTCCCCTTTGGTCCTATCTCCCCCACTATAGGAAACGTCTTCTCCACACCTACTCTATCCAGGTCTTTCGACATTCTTTAGGTTTCAATGAGATCCTCCCTCAATTTTCTAGATAAGGGACGAAAAATAGCTCACATTCCTCCAAGTGAGGCCTCACCAGTGCCTTTTGAAGCCCCAGTATTGCATCCTTGTGTTTTATATTCTAGTCCTCCTGAATGAAAGTCCTGCAAAGGGTTTCAGCCCGAAACATCACCTCTTTCTAAGGATTTGATTTCATTTTTTACCAGTAAAGCCATGCTACTTCCTCTGCCTTCCTGCCTGTCCTTTCGATACAATGTCTATCCTTGATGTTAAGCTCCGAACTATAATCTTTCAACCCCAACTCAGTGATGCCTACATCATACATGCCAGTCTCTAACTGTGCTGCAAAATCATCCATCTTCCTTCCTTCCTTCCTTCCTTCTTGTTTTACGGCGGTTGGCACCCAGCTTAGTGGTGCATTACCGCCACCTTCTGCTCCAGAGTGTGGATCACACGATAGACTTACATTCTAAATCCCTTCACCCATTCTCTCACACACACATGCCCTAATCTACACTTTATCCTTTCTTCTTTAACCATCCTAGTACCCTATTCCTGCTTATCCATCATACCCTATAAAAAACCCTGTATCCCTTAAGAAAGCTACAAGTATCCTGACCTGTGCTCTCTCACCCATGCCCAGTAACTATTTTAATGTGAAGAAGAAGGATGGGTGGGTTGGTAATGGGGATCCTAGAATGATATAGTCTTGGTAGAAGGTACAGAAATACGACAGGGTGAGAACAAAATTTGAAAACTTATGTGATGGTGTTTCAGATACCAATGCAAGTCACAGAGCACACCATTCACTACTGAGTTACCTTCCTAAATGATAAGGAGAACTGATTGCAAAGCAGAATTATTGTGGTTGTGAATAGCTCAAATAACTAAATGCATAGAGCAGAAACTTTTAAGTGCTGGTTTTATAAAATGTGTATCATTTCATTTCAGCCTTATGATTGACCTTGTTGAAGTTCAGAAGGAACAGTTAATTGATCAGGTACAGTTGTGTCACATATGTTGGCCCTTTTCAATTGGAGTCAAATGGATTATCATTTATTGCTTAAACAAAATCAATTTTAAATAACACAAGTTGTCTAATTCTGAATGGAAAGGAACTTTAGTTTAGACTGTAATATCTGGTATCGATTATGACCCATGATTCTAATGTTCCTGGTGTTTGATCATTTTATCTGTTAACAGTGGTTTGATTTGGATGAGGTGAGCAGAGGAAAATTACACTTGAAATTGGAGTGGCTATCTCTGCTGTCAGCAGCTGACATTCTGCCTCAGGTACCTAATGCTTTCTATATTGCATTCTGCAAAGTGAGTGCTGTTATGTTTCGATCAAGTTTTAGGAGATGGATGTTTAAGCTAGACCTTATACTGATAGTTTAATATTAGTTTTCCTCTGAATATGACAAGAGTTAAGCTCAAAGCTAACCAGTTATTAACCAGAAGTATCCCCTTACTAAATCAGACAGAAGGTTTGAATAGATCTTTACTGCTTTCACTTTTTCTGACATGCTCACTTTGGTTTGCTTAATAAATGGACATGGGTATTTTCATTAAAAATAGTCAGAACTATACTTATTTATACTTATACACTAACAAATTAAGCACATACTGAATGATTACTTTTATAAAAGCCCTCAAAATGAAGCAAAGCTGGTTACACCCTACCCCCACCCTCAGTTTGCTATCCAGTTTACTGTTGGGTGCTTCCTCAGGAAATACTCTGCAAATGCTTCAATCATAAATTAACTCTAATCTTGCATCTTCCCTCTTCTAAACTTTAGCCATACTCTCAAAATGCTGGTGGAACACAGCAGGCCAAGCAGCATCTATAGGGAGAAGCAAAGAGGGGGGGGGATCACCAGAGGGAGATGGAGAACAGGCAAACAAATAAATATGTCAGGGATGCCTGTTCTCCATCTCCCTCCAGTGCTCCCCCCCCCCCCCTTTGCTTTCTCCTGAGGCTTCCCGTCCCATGATCCTTTCCCTTCTCCAGCTCTGTATCACTTTCGCCAATCACCTTTCCAGCTCTTAGCTTCATCCCACCCCCTCCGGTCTTCTCCTATCATTTTGCATTTCCCCCTCTCCCCACTACTTTCAAATCTCTTACTATCTTTCCTTTCGGTCAGTCCTGACGAAGGGTCGCGGCCCGAAACGGCGACAGCACTTCTCCCTATATATGCTGCTTCACCTGATGTGTTCCACCAGCATTTTGTGTGTGTTGTTGTTTGAATTTTCCAGCATCTGCAGATTTCCTCATGTTTGCTCTTTAACCATACTCTTGTGGTTTGAGTTTGAGATTTTTGAACTTCAGGTACAATTACCTGAATAGTATCATCCTTTTAAATTTTTTTCCCCCTGACAGTAATAAAGAAATGTTACATGCTAGTATTGTAGCATCCTACACATCGTATATAGTGCAGTGCACTGAACAATCTAATTGTATTACTTCTTATGGGGATTGAGATATCATGCTATGAGAATAATGGTTCAATAAATCTAACAGGTGCAAATTTCTATTTATTTTTGCTGTGATCCAGGCAATGGCTAGCACCAAAGCTATCAAAGGAACTGCCAATGATGGGCTTTCCTCTGCCTTACTCATCGTCTATCTCGACTGTGCCAAGAATCTGCCAGTAAGTTGAAATGTATTTTCAATGTAGTCATTCTTCAGAATGTTGTTTCTGCTCCATTTAAAAGAGACAAATCAGCCACCTGGTCGTGAGGAGCATTTGATAAACTCTGGGCCTGTACCTGCTGGAGTTTAGAAGAATGAGTGGGATCTCAATGACACTTATCAAATATTGAAAAGCCTAGATAGAGTGGATCTGGAGAGGATGTTTCCTATAGTGGGTGAGTCTGAGGGTACAGCCTCAGAATAGAGGGACACCCATTTAGAACAGAGATGAGAAAAAATTTCTTTAGTCAGAGGGTGGTGGATCTGTGGAATTAATTGCCACAGCTATGCAGGCCAAATCATTGGGTATATTTAAGGCAGAGATTGATAGGTTCTTGATTAATCAGGGCATCAAAGGTTACAGGGAGAAGGCAGGAAAATTGAGTTGAGAGGGATAATAAATCAGCCATGATGGAATTACGGAAAAGCTTCAATGGGCTGAATGGCCTAATTCTGCTTCTATGTCTTATGGCCATATTTATTATTGGTATTTTCTGCTTGACATCAGTATGTTGTTTGCTAGTTGAAAGCTGCAAAATATTTTTGTTTGCTGACACTACAAGGACTCTCTTCCGCATTTTGAATCATGGAGTCAAAATCTACTCAATCCTCTCCCTGATCCATATTCATTCTGCGTTATATCTTGGAACAAATCAAGATTGAACTATTTTTCTAAATGCAGCAGTCTAGAATTTTACCTCTGAACTTCAAAAAAATGTTTTTGTTTTGGACATTATATAAGCATTTCGGTGCTTTTACAGAATTAACTTGGACCTGGAACTACAAACCCCATTTCCAGAAAAGTTGGGATATTTTCCAAAATGCAATAAAAACAAAAATCTGTGATATGTTAATTCACGTGAACCTTTATTTAACTGACAAAAGTACAAAGAAAAGATTTTCAATAGTTTTACGGACCAACTTAATTGTATTTTGTAAATATACACAAATTTAGAATTTGATGGCTGCAACACACTCAACAAAAGTTGGGACGGAGTTAAAATAAGATGAAAAGTGCACAGAATATTCAAGTAACACCGGTTTGGAAGACTCCACATTAAGCAGGCTAATTGGTAGCAGGTGAGGTATCATGACTGGGTATAAAAGTAGCATCCATCAAAGGCTCAGTCTTTGCAAGCAAGGATGGGTCGTGGCTCACCCCTTTGTGCCAAAATTCATGAGAGAATTGTTAGTCAGTTCAAAAGGAACATTTCTCAATGCAAGATTACAGAGAATTTAGGTCTTTCAACATCTACAATACATAATATTGTGAAAAGATTCAGAGACATCTCAGTGCGTAAAGGGCAAGGTCAGAAACCACTGTTGAATGTGTCTGATCTTCGAGCCCTCAGGTGGCACTGCCTAAGAAACTGTCATGCTACTGTGACAATTATAGCCACCTGGGCTCGGGAGTACTTCGGAAAACCATTGTCACTTAACACAATCCGTCGCTGCATCCAGAAATGCAACTTGAAACAGTATTACGCAAGGAGGAAGCCATACATCAACTCTATGTAGAAACGCCAGCAAGTTCTCTGGGCCCAAGCTCATCTCAGATGGACCGTAAGACTGTGGAACCGTGTGCTGTGGTCAGATGAGTCCACATTTCAGCTAGTTTTCAGAAAAAACGGACGTCGAGTTCTCCGTGCCAAAGATGAAAACGACCATCTTGATTGTTATCAGTGAAAGGTGCAAAAGCCAGCATCTGTGATGGTATGGGGGTGCATCAGTGCCCACGGCATGGGTGAATTGCATGTATATGAAGTGACCATTGACTCTGAGGTGTATATTAGGATTTTAGAGAGACATATGTTGCCATCAAGGCGACGTCTCTTCCCGGGACGTCCATGCTTATTTCAGCAGGACAATGCCAGACCACATTCTGCACGGGCTACAACAGCATGGCTTTGTAGACACAGAGTGCATGTGCTTGACTGGCCTGCTGCCAGTCCAGATCTATCTCCTATTGAAAATGTATGGCGCATCATGAAGAGAAGAATCAGACAACGGAGACCACGGACTGTTGAGCAGCTGAAGTCTTATATCAAGCAAGAATGGACAAAATTTCCAATTGCTAATCTACTACAATTAGTATCCTCAGTTCCAAAACGATTAAAAAGTGTTATTAAAAGGAAAGGTGATGTAACACAATGGTAAACATGCCTCTGTCTCAACTTTTGTTGAGTGTGTTGCAGCCATCAAATTCTAAATTTGTGTATATTTACAAAATACAATTAAGTTGGTCAGTAAAACTATTGAAAATCTTTTCTTTGTACTTTTGTCAGTTAAATAAAGGTTCACGTGAATTAACATATCACAGATTTTTGTTTTTATTGCATTTCAGAAAATATCCCAACTTTTCTGGAAATGGGGTTAGTACTTCACAAAAGCTTCTCAAACTCTGCAGGTTCTTTGAAGTTTCCATAATAGTTTTTTTGATTTATTTCAAACTTCTGATGTATCTAATGCTAATGTTGCTTCCTATTTGAGGATATCAAATCTATTCTTTGGTGAGTATTCAAGTATATTACAACATGTAAAACTATATTTTATGATAGTCTATAGGACATGTTTGTTTTGAGATAATAGAGTTAATATTAAGGTATCCTTAAACTGATCTTAATTTATTTTTCTTCTATAATTCCTCCTAATTGTAGAAGGTGTAGTCAGGTGTACTTTATTGATGTAATAGTGTCACAGAAATTAAAATCCATCCTTTTTTTCAAAACAGATCAGTTTAGCTTTGCAATATATTTCTGGACAGATTTCATTATTTTGTTGAGATTACATTTTGGCATAGAATAAATTTGGTGTTAATGAAAGTCCAAATCTTCTGTTTTCTGAGCTAGAGTGCAACCCAGCATCTTCATCCTGACAACTATTGATTGAATGGCGGAGCAGACTTGATGGGCCAGATGGCCTAATTCTATTCCTATGTCTTGTGGTCTTGTAGGACCTTAATTAGCCAGTAACTGCTCCTGTTATCTGAGAACCCCACTTTGTGCTTATTTCAGATCTGTGCTTTTCAAAGTGATCTTCCTACACCCTCATTTGCATCTGTAAAATTGTTTATTTCTCAGCTTTCCTAATGTAATGAAAGCTTGTCTTTCAAAAATGTTAACTTTCCTAATCTCTGTGATTTCCAGAATATTTCTTTTCATCTCTTTTAAGATTTCCAATAATTAGATTTTTAGTTAGATTGTCATGCTAAAGCGTCGACCATGGTGTAAATGCCAATTTCTACTAGGGCTTGCTCATTTTCATTAACATCCCTAGTTCATTTCTCTAGTTGAATAAATGATCTTTCATCTCCCTATCTTAATTCATTTTTTTTAAAACCTGTGATCATATACTGGGAATTGGGTCTTCCTGGACCTTTGCCAGATTGGATACTGAGACAGTCTTGGATGGTTTAACTCTGAGGAGGGGTAGCCTATTGTAAGCTGTTACATTGACTACTGTAACCACACGATCTCAAAGGCATCACTACAGAGTGTGGATATCTTATTTGTTGTCAGTTAAGTAATATTACATAGAGGCAAGAGAGACTTAAGTCTTGTATCTCAATATGGGGAATCTTGATGTTTCGAGCAAAGAAGACTGTGGGAATGAGGAATGGTGCCACAGTAGTGTAGCGGTCAGCACAATGCTATTACAGCTCAGGGTGTTAGGAGATCGAAGTTTAATTCCAGCGCTGTTTGTGAGAACATTCAATGTCTTTCCTGTAAGCTTGTTGATTTCCTTGGTTCCTCTGGTTTACTCCCATATTCCAAAGATGAACCAGTTAGTAGATGAATTGGTCATTGTAAATTGTCCTGTGATTAGGCCCGGGTTAAATAGGTGGGTTGCTGGGTGGTGCAGCTCACTGGGCCGCAAGGGTCTGATCTGCAGTGTATCTTTAAATAAATAAACAACTTGTGGATTATTTGTCATTCTTAAAAAATCATAATCAAATTGGAAGACTTACAATCAGATTTGCTTCTGAGACTGAACTAACTGTTGAAGACAGGATTTTCTGTTGATTCCTATAAGAACTCTTACCCTTATACTTTGTAGAAATGATCAGTTGATGTTTTTACATGGAGAACCTCTATGGGTGAAGTTTTTGGATGTAAAATTATTCACTATTTCCAAGTCTGAATTATTGAATTTGATACTGATTTCTATGGTGATTGAGAAACTGCTTCTTTCCTTGTGCATGCGCACACAGTTTGAGAAAGCGTGCACTCTTTAATTATCATTATTTAAAAGTATTAAATGCATTGGCTACTATTTCGCTCTATCTTGGTTTTCCCCCCAATAAACTGGCTGTTCCTACATTCCATTCTGCCTTTCCCTACAGCACGTACCTGTCCAACCCCATCACTCTTTGCTTTCTCTTTCACTTCCATCTTCCTTAAGAATGTCTTCGAAGGAAACTTTGGGTCTGGATACTTGCGAGAGAGGAGAGCAGCAGGACTAGTATTTTGTGAAAATACTTGCTCAATCTTTAGAGACTTTTTTGTGAGTGCTCTATTCAGTTTGCCTTTTTTTGTGCGTAGTGCTGAAGTGTGGATTGACATTTATAGGATTTTTTTCAAAAATTTTATTGGATTTGCAGAGCATGTTTTTTGTTTTGCTGCATGTTCTGACATAGAAAACAGATGTGCAATTCCAAAATCATTGTATTTAAATACAGATGATTATATTATACTTGTTGTTCTAGCAAAACACACAGATGACTTAGCTCAAAATGGGAGGGAAGAAAATCTTAGCATGCTTTTGAGAAGAGGTAGTAGGAGAGGTAATTTATTGCATAAAACATGATTTTATCCTAAAATTTCCTGACTTAAAAGCAAAATATAAACTTAGAAATAGTTTGTGAGTGATGGGGAGAAATATCATCTCAAAATCTTTTCATGAGATTTTATTCTAGTTATAAGCAGGTTATGCATTTGTTTAGTTTTGGATATTGATTATCTTTGAACTTTTTTAATCCTGCCATTTGCTTACCAAGGGTAATGAATTTTGCTGGGATCTAGTCGCATAGATCCTACCTAACTGTTTCTGGGGCACTGCCAAATTGAACGATTCCTTGTGCGAAAGCTAACAAAGCTAATATCTATAGATTGAAGGAAAGGTGCCATGTGATGCCCAAGCCAATGTGGTACTGCTCACAGGGTACCTGTGTTCCAGCAGAAAGTTACTAGTTAGTAAAGAATGAGGAAAGGCAATTGGCTTAACATTATTAATAAATTCTCAGCAACCTTGAACTTTGTCCATTGTATTTCCCAATTGCTTACCATAACCTGCTGAATGACTGTAGTATCCTCTATTTTGTACTTTACTGTGGCTGTTGATTTTTGACTCTTCTCCATGCAAGACCAAAGAGTCAGAATTCTTGCCCCTCTACCTCCTCATTTAGGTTATTCACCCACAAAGAGATTGATCAGATATTATTTCCAGCAGGAAAATTAGTATTTATTTTTAAGGTTGTACTTTCTTAAAAGTAGGTCCTTCATTACTATTAACCCCACCGTATCCTAACTTTAAATTTGATTTGTTAATAAGCTTCAGTATTTTGCCAATTGATGCAATTAATTTATAGCAACTTGCATCTTTTTTTTCAGATTTGATCCTCTAAGGCTAAATTCTTTTCACCAGACTGTCCAGTTTTAAAACTGTCCTTACTTTTGCACTGGCAAATTTAATAAATATTGATAAGCTTATGAATCAAATCAAAGTGAACCAACCATTTTACTCCATTGGCACTTGACTTAGCAGCTGTATTCTTTCATTTCAATGTTTCTGCTAGAGGTCTTTCAGTGCTCAAATTCTTCCCCCTCGTTTCAGTTCCAAGATTTCTGTGTGGGATGTTGTGCTCATCTCTCTCTATAACAGAATGCTAATAATGCATTGCATGTGCAACTTGTTAACCCTCTATGTTCATTCTTTCCTGGTACAAAGCGAAATCCATTTGAATTTAACCCTGAACGCATGAAGAAGGCCAGTATTTCCAAATCTGTGAAGGTAATCTGATGATCAAAGACCGAAGACCATAGACAGTCATATAACGATAGGAAAAAGAGGCTTGGGTTTACATTAATTGCGATATGAAGAAAATATTATGAGAAAATTACTGTTAAATGTCAGCTGATGGCATAGCCTGTAACATAGCAGTAAATATTCAATTATTTTTAGTGATTGAAGTCCATGGATCAATTCTATGAAAGCTCATTTGGGCAGGAAATGGCAAATGAAATTTTATCCAGAGAACTTTAAAGTACTGCAAAAAGTACTCTGGAAAGTTGATCAGACAATTAAAAAAATGGATTGGTTTCATTCATTTGGTAAAGTTTTAAATATAAGAATAAGATCATGTTAGAACTAGGTACAAAAGCTAGACCACAACAAACATTCTGTGTCTAGATCTGGTAGACGTTATAGGAAAGAAGTAATTTCAATGGAGAGGTTGCAGAGGAGTTTTGATGATGTTGCGTGAACTGGAAATTGTTTTCATTAGATCAGAGGAGGCTGAACAGAAATCATCAGTTTGCCTTAACCAGGATAGGGAGAGGATCAAGTACCAGGGAAGCAGATATAAAAGTTTATACTTAAAATTTATAAACGTATTTCTAGGACTAGAAGATTTTAATTATGGGTATATACCAAGCTTATTTTCTTTGGAACAGAGAATTGAATTGACTTTATTACTTAAATCCTTCATATACCTGAGTAAAAGTCTTTATATAACGTCTCTGTCTAAATGTGCAATTTACAGTAGTTTATAATAAATAGTATGTACAACAGGATAGTCAATATAACATAGAAATACAGTGGTGTCAGCATGAGTTAAGCAGTCTGATGGCCTAGTGGAAAAAGCTGTCCCAGAGCCTGTTGGTCCTGGCTTCTATGTTGCAGCACCGTATCCCAGATGGTAGCAGCTGGAACAGTTTGTGTTTGGGGTGACTCGGGTCCCTAATAATCCTTCAGACCCTTTTTACACACCTGTCTTTGTAAATGTCCTGAATCATGGGAAGTTAACAACTACAGATGTGCTGGGCTGTCCGGACCACTCTCTGCAGAGTCCTGTGATGGAGGGAAGTACAGTATCCATACCAGGCAGTGATGCAGCCAGTCAGGATGCTCTCAATGGTGCCCTTGTAGAAAGTTCTTAGGATTTGGGGGCCCATACCAAACTTCCTCAACCGTCTGAGGTGAAAGAGGTGCTGTTGTGCTTTTTTCACCACATAGCTGGTATGTACAGACCATGTGAGATCCTCGGTGATGTGGATGCCGAGGAACTTGAAGCTGTTCACCCTCTCAACCCCAGATCCATTGATGTCAATAGGGGCTAGTCTGTCTCCATTCCTCCTGTAGTCCAAGCCAGCTCCTTTGTTTTTGCAACATTGAGGGAGAGGTTGTTTTCTTGACACCGCTGTGTCAGGGTAATGACTTCTCTGTAGGCTGCCTCATTATTATTTGAGATTAGGCCAGTCAGTGTAGTGTCATTAGCAAATTTAATTAGCAGGTTGGAGCTGTGTGTAGTGACACAGTCATGGGTAGACAGGGAGTAAAGGAGGGGGCTAAGGAAGATTCTAAGGAGTATAAATTTATTTTGGACTCATTTCCTTTTGCTGAGAGGCCAACAAGCTATCAACAATTTATAAATTCTACCTGTTTATAAAATAGTAAAAATTAAAGGGGGATTTTTTCATCCAGACTATACTAGAGATGTAGAACTCACTGCCCAAAATTGTGCAGAGGAAGACATTCTCTAGTTACATTTAATAAATGCTTAGATGTGTGCTTGAACTGAAGGGTATGGGCCAAGATTAGGCTGTTTAATTTGATCTTGACGAGCACAGGCTTATCAGATGATCACCTATGTCATAAAGCTTTTCTCATCCTAATTAATTAATTAATTGGATGGAACTAAATGATGGATGAGTTTGAGGTGGACAAATTCGAGGGGAAACTAAGTTGGAAGGAATTTGCATGGTGATGTTAAACTATGCATTTTTGCATATTCACAGGGTTTGAGGGTTTCATGATCCAATCTCTTGCCATCAGCCGATGTACCAAATTGCCTATTTGTTTACAGTGATTGCTATTCTACCACACATTTCAGGACCCTTGCACTGGAAATGATGCTATAATTGGACTGTAAATTTAGCTAAATATTTTCATTGGGCACATGTTAATGTGACATTTTGTGGTCTTCGGTTAAACCATTGTTAGTATAGTAATTAACTCTGACTAAATTATGGTGCATTATGATCATTAGGACCGAGGTGGTGGTTATATACTTCTAAATGAATTTTCATATAAAGTACAATTATATTTCCCAAATGAAAATAGACTCTCCTTTTATGCCATGTTCATAATTCAAGGTATGAATATGCGGTTGTTTGATAAAGACTTATTCAGCCACAATATACAATTGGTCAATTACTTACTCTGCGTCCAATTTCATAAATTCACCCAAATAAGAAAGCAGCATTGTATGTAGTTGTAGTGATTTCAGGAGAATAGAGAAAATTGGCTGGAAAAAAAGTGGTAGGAGAGATATAAAGTAATTTAGTAAACATTTTTTCTTAATTCAGATCTACTACTAATAAAGTTAATGTGTATATTCACTTACCTTGTAAACAAAGAGTTCTTCATGAATATATCAATGAAAGCCTGGCGTTTTGACTGCCTTTTCCAGTGGATGATAATGACATTTGTTTTTGTTAGCAATGAAATGCAGGACTTATAGAAAGCATTATAAATAAATAATTATCCCAAACTGTACAAGAAAACATTAAATGGTACTTTAGTGAAAATGTTTGACATTATTTTTGAATTTATTGCTTTGTTAAGAAAAATGATTATTTATTACTGTAGTTTTTTCCAGCTGGTTATTTTTCTGCCAATTTCTTCTATTCTCCTGAAAATACTGGGCTCACTAGCTAAGTTTGAATGTTTGAGTAGATGGTTTGAGCTTTCCATTTTAACATCATTTTGCTAACAAACTGCCATCAGCTTTAAACAAAATCTGTTTTCTATTGAGATTTGCCATACGTAACTTCTGATTAACTACAGATTTTATAGCGGATATAATAAGTGTAGTTTTATTTAATTTGAATCTCAAATAGAAAACCTGCTCCATTTCTAACTAACAGTTGAAATTTATGAAAACTGAAACTACACCAGACCTGTAAGGTAAGTGCCATTTGTCCACATTGCAGATCTGTCACTCAAATTTAAATTTATTTGCTAACTGATGCCTTTCATTGCAGCAGCAACAGCTGTGTAGAAGAATGAAGGACCCATTCATCTCATCAAGTGGGGTTCCTAAATCGGCCTGCTGCTGTGAGGCCAACTTTCTTTAAAAGGATGGCCACAAATGGCTCTATTTTTTAAGGAAAAGTTTCGAGCTTGTTCCATAGATGTGAATGTGCCTTTGGGGAGAACTCTTTTCTTTCCCTACTGGATAAAATAAAAGGGAAAAGTATAACATTAGAAATATATTGTTTGCGTAATGGCTTCTTGAATTCTACCCAGTTGCTGCCTCTTATAGTCCAAATGGAAGGGGAGGAAATGTCTAACTCACTTTCAGCACTAAACAGAATAACCTGACTGTGTCTACCATAAATAGATTTTTGAAATAACTTCTTTGTTGACCTCCAGTGCTTTTAATTTTCCATTATAGTTTGGGAAGAAAATGAACAGTGAGCCAAACCCATTTGTCCAGCTGTCAGTGGGACATAACACATATGAAAGTAAGGTGAGCAGCTATTCTTCTATTGTGAGCCAAACTTTAGTGACTGGGTTTGTATTTAAATTTGTTAGGGATCATGATTTAATCAGTTTTGTCCCTTTTCTCTTTGTTTTTCCATTGGCCATCTCCCATTCTACATATTCTTACAATACATGCACCCTATTACAGCAACAAGTTTCTAATAGAACAGAATTCCTGTTATCAACCTGCCAGTTTTCCCTTTGACTTCTATTTCATCTATAAATACTGGCTTCTGACACGCCTTCTGTTGTTTCATATTTTATTGTTCAGTCCTGTCTCAGATATACACAGCAATGAGAACTCCCTCTCCTTTGTCTCAGAACCTTCAGATCACAATACCATTATTGCATTTCACCCACTCAATAGCTTTGCTTTTTTCTGAAGTTACATTACCTTTGGTACATTTCTGTTTAAATCAATGCACCTTTTGCCTTGTCATCTTCCTGAGGGTTGTTTTGAGAATTGCTTCTGTGGAGGGGAATAAAAACTTGACGTTTCAGGCCAAGATCCTTCAGGACTGGAATGAAAGGGGAAGAAAAAGAGCAAGGATTCTGGCTTCTTTCCTTTCCCTTTTCCTTTCCAGTCCTGACAAAGGGCCTCAGCCCCAAATGACTGCTCTGCTACTTGACCTGCTGAGTTCCTCCAGCATGTGTTACTCTGGATTTCCAGCATCTGCAGAATCTGTTGTGTTTATGATGGTGGATGGGGCTATTTATGTTCAAGGAAGGAACAAGAAGGATGGGATGTTAAAAGTCTGGGCATTGATAAAGTGAATGTACTGGACAGGGCCAGGAAACTCATCAAACAAGGGTGTCAGAAGTGATTAGGACAGTGGTCAAACTGCCTTTTACCAGGTTTTCCTGACAAGTGTTGGGGCTGATCAATATTAAGCAGCATTCAGCATGTTCAGAAATTGGGCAGCATTCCCACAGATGATACCTGCTGTGTATATCTAGCATATCTGATTTTATTTCTGTCATTCCTATATTCTTTGTTGCTACATTATTCATCACATGGTCTTGCCTCACTATTTACAGATCCGATATCGGACCACGGAACCTGTCTGGGAGGAAGCATTTACTTTCCGTATTCACAACCCACAGATTGTAGATCTGGACGTTGAGGTACTGTGCTTAAGAACAAGTTATTTTTACTTATAGAGTGTGACCTTTCTTCTTACAATCTGTTTAAGCATAGAGGACAAGGCTTTAAGCTGTGACAGGGGAAGTTTAAAGGATATGTACATAATAAGTTTTTATTACATGGCGAACGGCTGAATGGGGCTAATAGGGGCTGTGGTGGATGAAGATACAATAGTGATATTGAAAAGGCTTTTAGATAAGACAGACAAGTATGTGGAAAATGGAGGGATATGGATCTGTGCAGGCAAAAGAAATTTAGTTTAATTTGGCAATACATTTGGCACAAGCAACATGGGCCAAAGGGCCTGTCCCTATGCTGCAGTTCAAATTCAAATTTATTATCATTTGATTGTACATATATACAACCAAACAAAACAATGTTTTCCAGGCATTGGTGCTCCCACAAAATATATATCACACACGGTGCATAAAACAAAATGTTACCTCAAATAAATTTATAAAATATTTGCAGTGTTGTTTGATCATTGAAAAGATGAACAGGACAAAAAATACGACCATTGATTGGAACCTATGAGGCCACTGAGACTGTGTGCACTGCCATCTTGTGTCTGTGAGTACAGTTTCCTGACGAAGGGTCTTGGCCCGAAACGTCGACTGTACTTCTTCCTATAGATGCTGCCTGGCCTGCTGCATTCACCAGCATTTTGTGTGTGTTGCTTGAATTTCCAGCATCTGCAGATTTCCTCGTGTTTACAGTTCTTTGTTGTCTGTTTTGCTCAATGATTTTAAATCATGCTGTTTTTCTGCTTTGCCCTGTCCAGGTTAAAGATGACCATCACCAGTGCTCACTCGGTTCATTTAATCTGCCTCTGGAGAAGCTGCTGGAAGCTGAAGATCTAACTATGAACCAGCGGTTCCAATTGAACAATTCTGGTCCCAGCAGCACTCTCAAGATGAAGATAATGCTTCGAGTATGTGTAATCTGTCTCCTTGGCTCATTTGGTAAAAGGCTAAGTTCTGTTTTCTATAGCCAAAACTATTCATTCATTTAGAGACTGATTCTTGGTAGAATAGAAATTCTCTTCAAACCTTCTCTCCATTTAGATAATAGTCTGCACTATTGTTCCTTTTACCAAAATGAATTATTATATATTTCCCAAAACTGCATTCCATCTGCCACTTTTTTGTCTATTCTTACAATTTGTCTTAAGTCCTGCAGTCGAATTGTTCCCTTAACACTACCTACCCCTCCACCTATCTTCGTATCATCTGCAAACTTAGCCACAGAGCCATCAATTCCATTATCCAAATCATTGACAAACTATGTGAAAAGTAGTGGTCCCAATACTGACCCCTGAGGAACACCACTAATTGCGGGCAGCCAACCAGTAAAGGCCCCCTTTATCCCCACTTGCTCCTGTCTGTCAGCCATCCCTCTATCCATGCTAGTATCTTTACTGTAATACCATAGGATTTTATTTTCTTATGCAGGCTCATGTGTGGCATCTTATTAAATGCCTTCTGAAAATCCAAGTAAGTAACATCCACTGCCTCTCCTTGGCTAACCCTGCTTGTTATTTCCTTGAAGAACTCTAATAGATTTGTCAGGCAAGATATCCCTTTACAGAAATTATGCTGACTTGGACTTATTTTATCATTAGTCTCCATGTATCCTGAAGCCTCATCCTTAATAATAGACTCCAACACTTTTCCCAACCACTGAGGGTTAGGCTAACTGGCCTATAATTTCCTTTCTTTTGCTTTCCTCCCTTAAAGAGTGGAGTAACATTTGCAATCTTCCAGTCCTCTGGGACCACCTTCTTCAGCTGTCCATTGATTCCGATGTTGAAATGGGCAAGGCTGTATGGAAGACTGGCAGTTGCCCATGCTGCAAGTCTCCCCTCTCCACGCCACCGATGTTGTCCAAGGGAAGGGCAAGGGCCGATACAGCTTGACACCAGGGTCGTCGCAGAGCAATGTGTGGTTAAGTGCCTTGCTCAAGGACACAACACACTGACACAGCTGAGGCTTGAACTAGCGACCTTCAGATCACTAGACCAACACCTTAGCCACTTGGGACCATGGCAGAATCAAGTGATTCTTGAAAGATCATGACCAATACCTCTGTTATCTCTTCAGCAACCTGAATCAGGACTCTGGGTTGTAGTCCATCTGGTCCAGGTTTGAGTTTGCCCAGCACCTTTTCCTTTGTAATAGCAATGGCACTCACTCCTACTCCCTGACACTCACAGACCTCTGCCACACTGGTGTCTTCCACAGTGAAGACTGATGCAAAGTACCCAATAAGTTCATCTGCCATTTCTTTGTTCACTATTACTACCTCACCAGCATCATTTTCCAGTAGTCCAATATCAACTCTCACCTCCCTTTTATTCTTTATATAACTGAAAAAAACTTTTGTATCCTGCTTTATATTATTGGCTAGTTTGCTCTCATATTTTATCTTTTATGTTTTTTTTAAGCTTTTTTAGTTGTTGTTGTTGTTGGATTTTAAAAGCTTCCCAATCATCTAACTTGCCACTCACTTTTGCTACCTTATATGCCCTTTTCTTGGCTTTTATGCCGTCCTTAACTTCCCTTGCTATCCAGAGTTGGCCATCTCTGCCATTTAAGAATAACTTCTGTGGGACAAATCTATCCTGCACCCTGTGAACTATACCGAGGAAATAAAGCCGTCTCTGCTCTGCCGTCATCCCCGCCAGTATCCTCCTCCAATCCACCTGGGCAAGCTCCTCTCTCATGCCTCTATAATTCCTTTTATTCCATTGCGATACTGGTGCATGTGACTTATGCTTCTCCCTCTCAAAGTGCAGTATGAATTCAATCATATTCTGATCACTGTCTCCTAAGGGTTCCTTTTCATTAAGCTCCCTAATAAGATCTAGGTTTTTACACAACACCCCGAGTAGGCTCAAGTACACTTGTGCTCTAAAAAGCCATCTCATAGACATTCAACAAATTCCTTCTCTTGCGATCTGATACCAACCTAAATTTCCCAAGTCCTCCATTACAATTGAGTCATTACCTTATTACATGCCTTTCCCAGCTCCCTTTCCAACCCCAACCATACATCATGGCTACTATTTGGAGGCCTATATATGATTCCCATAATGCTTTTTTTCACCCTTGCAGTTTTTTAACTCCACCCACAAAGATTTGTCATTCTCTGACCCCATGTCACCTCTCTAAAGATGTAATTCCATCTCTTACCAACAGACCCACACCACTGCCCATGCCTTCCTGCCTATCCTTTCAGTACAAACTACCGTAGATTCCGGATTATAAGCCGCTACTTTTTTCCCACATTTTGAACAGCTTTGAACTCTGCGGCCTTTAATCCAGAGCGGCTAATACATGGTTTTTTTTCATGCCGCCTCGTAAACATTTTGCCTCGTAACAGTAGACCAATAAAATTGATGAGTAGTTCACAGAGGTCCAATGAAATTGTACGATAAATCAAGCGCACTTTCACAATTAAATTATTGTAAATCAGTCATTTGTACTCACCCTCATCAACATGGAAAACACTCGAAGAAAAGCAAGACCCGAGCGCGTCAGACCCAAGCGCATCAGACCCGATTAGACCCGATCGCGTTACGCGAGCGCGTCAGACCCGAGCGCATCAGACCCGATTAGACCCGATCGCGTTACGCGAGCGTGTCAGACCCGAGCGCATTAGACCCGATCGCGTTACGCGAGCGCGTCAGACCCGATTAGACCCGATCGCGTTACGCGAGCGCGTCAGACCCGAGCGCATTAGACCCGATCGCGTTACGCGAGCGCGTCAGACCCGAGCGAAAACGCTGCTTTTAAATTAAAGGCGATCAATAACTTTTCCTGGTAGGCTGCAGTATATATATTTTTACCAGTCGCTAGGAGATATTGGAATGTTGTTCGTGCTGTTCAGTAAAAAAGTATATGCAACGTAATTTGTGTTACCGATACGTATGTATATTTAAAAGTAGCGGTGCGGCCTTTACAATTAAAAAATTGATTTTATTTCTAAAATTAGAGCCAGCGGCTTTTAATCAGGTGCGCTCTGTAGTCCGGAATCTACGGTATATCCTTTCATGTTGAGCTCCCAACTATGGCCTTCTTTCAGCCACGACTCAGTGATACCCACAATGTCATACCAACCAATCTGCAATAGCGCCACGAGTTAGTACACCTTATTCCATATGCTACATGCACTCAATTACAGAACCTTCAGTTCTGCATTCTTTGCCCTTTGGAATTTTGCCTCTGTGTTGCAATTTAACTCCTTGCTCTGTCTGCATCATTTGTACTCAATCATTGGCTCATTGTTCCTTACATTCATTTTACATTCATCATCTACCTGTAAACCTGCTGGCTCATCCTCAGCTTTATCATACTGCATACTGGTTCCCATACCTCTACCATATTAGTTTAAACCACTCCCAACCTGCACGCAAGAGTATTGGTCCCCTTCGGATTCAAGTGCAACCTGTCCCTTTTGTACAGGTCCTACCTGCCCCAGAAGAGGTCCCAATTTTCTAGAAACCTGAATCACTTGAATTCTTCAGCCACACGTTTACCTGTCACGTGGCACAGACAGCAGTGCTGAGATTACTTCCTTTTGAGGTCATGGTTCTCAGCTTCCTTCCTAACTGCCTGTATTCTTTTTCCAGGACATCCTTCCTTTTTCTATCTATGTTGTTTGTACCATGACTTCTAGCTGCTCACCCTCCCTTTTCAGGATATTGTGGATATGTTTAGAAACATTATGGACCCTGGCACCTGTGAGGTGAATGACCATCCATATTTCCTTTTTGCGTCCACAGAATCTGGTCCCGACTGTAGAGTCCCCTGCTGCCATCCTCTTCAGTTCCCTACTCTTCTAAGCCACAAGGCCAAACTCAGTACCAGAATAGAGTTACTCAACATTTAGATTAGTTGACAGTGAAATTTGTCAGGTAAATAATGATAATATAGAAAATAATTTTTTTTAATTTACTATATGGAAAATTTATACAAATTTATGGATGAGAGGGGTTTGGAGGGATATGGCCCAGGTGCTGGTCAGTGGGACTAGGCAGAAAAATGGTTTGGCACAGCCAAGAAGGGCCAAAAGGCCTGTTTTTGTGCTGTAATGTTCTATGGTTCTAATAAAATTAAATAGTTAAATTTAAAATAGAGCAAAAACAGAAATAATATTTTTTTTTTAAAAAGCGAGGTAGTGTTCATGGGTTCAATGTCCATTTAGAAATCGGATGGCAGAGGGGAAGCAACTGTTCCCAAATTGCTGAAAGTATGCCTCAGGCTTCTGTACCTCCTCCCTGACGGTAATGAGAAGAGTGCACATCCTGGGTGATAGGTGCCCTTAATAATGAATGCCGCCTTTCTGAGGCATCTCTCCTTGAAGACGTCTTGGATACTATAGAGGCTAGTACCCAAGATGGAGCTCACTAATTTTGCAACTTCCTGTAGCTTTTTTTTGATCCTGTGCAGTTACCTCCCCACCCCCCACCCCCATACCAGACAGTGATGCAACCTGTCAGAATGCTCTCCACAGTACATCTGTAGAAGTTTTGGAGTGTTTTAGGTAACAAACCAAATCTCCTCAAACTCCTAATGGAATATAGCTTCTGCCCTTCTTTGTATCTGTATCGGTATGTTGGGACAAGGTTATAGGCTCAGTGATCTTGACACCCAGGAGCTTGAATTTGCTCACTGTCTCTACTTCTGATTCCTCCATGAAGACTGGTTTGTGTTCCCTTAACCTACCCTTGCTGAAATTCACAATCAGCTGTTTGGTCTTGTTGACGTTGAGTGCAAGGTTGTTGCTGCGACGTCACTCAACTAGCTGGTCTATCTCGCTCCTGTACACCCTCTCCTCACTATCTGAGATTCTGCCAGCAATGGTTGTATTATCAACAAATTTATAGATAGCATTTGAGTTGTGCCTAACCACACAGTTGTGGGTATAGAGAGTATATACAGTGGGCAAAGCATAGATCCCTGAGGTGTTACACTGCTGATCATTAGCAAGGAGGAGATATTACTACCAATCCACACAGAATGTGGTCTTTGTGTTAGGGAGATACAGAGTCCAATTGCAAAGGGGAGGTACAAAGGTCCAGGTTCTGTAGCTTCTCAGTCAGGACTGTAGGAATGATGGTGTTAATTCGACATAGGTTTGTATAATCTAGGTGACCTAAGTCCACGTGGAGAGCCATTGAGATTGCACCTGTCGTAGACCTATTGTGGTGATAGTCAAATTCCAGTGGATCCAGGTCCTTGCTGAGGCAAGAGGTGGTTCTAGCCATGACCAATCTCTCCAAAGCATTTCATCACCGTAGATGTGAGTGCTACTGGATGATAGTCACTAAGGCAGCTCACACTACTCTTCTTAAGCACTGGTATAATTGTTGCCCTTTTGAAGCAGGTGGGATCTTGCGACTGTAGCAATGAGAGGTTGAAAATGTCCTTGAATATACTCGCCAGTTGGTTGGCACAAGTTTTCAAAGTCTTACCAGGTATTTCATTGGGACATGCTGCCTTGCTTCATCCTCCTGAAAGACAGCCTGACAACAGCCTCAGAGACAGAGATCACAGGGTCACCCGGTGCAGCAGGAATCTTCACAGCTGTAGTTATAGTATCCCTTTCAAAGTGGGCATAAAAGGCTTTGAGCTCATCTGGTGGTGAAACATTGCTGCCATTCATAAAATTGGATTTCGCTTTGTAGGAAATAATGTCCTGCAAACCCTGCCAGTGTTGATGTGCATCCGATGTCACCTCCAACCTTGCTTGGAATTGTTTCTTTGCTGCTGAAATAACTCTCTGCAAGTCAAACCTGATTTTCTTGTACAGACCTGGGTTGCAAGACTTAAATGCCAAAGAACTATCCCTCAGCAGATGATGAGTTCATCTACGGCTTTTGGTTTGGGTGATGTGTCCCAGTGCACAACAGGTTAATAAAACCAAATGGTGTTGGACCTGATTAATGAAAGGCGAGAGCCAGATCGAAGTGCCAGGATGAAGTTACACTGAATCTCCTGTAATGTGATCAAGAAATACAAGAGGGAAAATTTTCCCACTGCCCACATAATTGCATCCTAATCTTACCCCTTACACTAAACCTAACCCTAGCCACCACACTCCAAGCAACCCTTGCCTACGCAGCCCAACCAACTCTTGCCTACACACCCCTACACCTGGGCATTCATTTTCTACAATACAACATCATCCCTCACAACAAACCTAAGTAATACCCCATCACTTTAGCATATTCATAACTATAAAATCTTAAAAATTGTGTAAAGAGCAGGAAGTTCCCAATAAAGACAAGTGTTGAACCTGTTTGGTGTAGGCCAGGTCAAAGTGGCAGAGTTGCGTTACTCTGAATCTGATGTAACAAGTTCAAGAAGTACAAGAGGGACAATTTTTCCACTGCTCCCTTAATTTTGCCTACGATTTTAAAAAAATACTATGACTCGTGCTAATTTGTGTACCATTTAGCTCAATTCTCTTGTTATTAGTTGGGGCTACAAAGCTTGTTCTGAATTTACATGCCATTTTGTATAAAAAATGCTTAATTCACCACCGTATCGCATTTTTAAGCAACACAGATTGCAGAATATCCTTGCTGCCTTCTATAAATAACTGGAAAAAGAGTTCTATATATTTTGAAAGAAAAGTGCATAGAACATAGAATAGTACAGCACAGTATAGGCCCTACAGCCTACAAGGTTGTGCCGACCCTTAAACCCTGCCTCCCATATAACCCCCCACCTTAAATTCCTCCATATACCTGTCTAGTAGTCTCTTAAATTTCACTAGTGTATCTGCCTTCACCACTGACTCAGGCAGTGCATTCCACGCACCAACCACTCTCTGAGTAAAAAACCTTCCTCTAATATCCCCCTTGAATTTCCCACCCCTTACCTTAAAGCCATGTCCTCTTGTATTGAGCAGTGGTGCCCTGGGGAAGAGGTGCTGGCTGTCCACTCTGTCTATTCCTCTTAATATCTTGTACACCTCTATCATGTCTCCTCTCATCCTCCTTCTCTCCAAAGAGTAAAGCCCTAGCTCCCTTAATCTCTGATCCTAATGCATACTCTCTAAACCACGCAGCATTCTGGTAAATCTCCTCTGAACCCTTTCCAATACTTCCACATCCTTCCTATAGTGAGGCGACCAGAACTGGACACAGTACTCCAAGTGTGGCCTAACAAGTGTTTTATAGAGCTGCATCATTACATCACAACTCTTAAACTCTATCCCTCGACTTATGAAAGCTAACACCCCATAAGCTTTCTTAACTACCCTATCTTCCTGTGAGGCAACTTTCAGGAATCTGTGGACATGTACCCCCAGATCCCTCTGCTCCTCCACACTACCAAGTATCCTACCATTTACTTTGTACTCTGCCTTGGAGTTTGTCCTTCCAAAGTGTACCACCTCACACTTCTCCGGGTTGAACTCCATCTGCCACTTCTCAGCCCACTTCTGCTTCCTATCAATGTCTCTCTGCAACCTTCGACAGTCCTCTACACTATCCATAACACCACCAACCTTTGTGTCGTCTGCAAACTTGCCAACCCACCCTTCTACCCCCACATCCAGGTCGTTAATAAAAATCACGAAAAATAGAGGTCCCAGAACCGATCCTTGTGAGACACCACTAGTCACAACCCTCCAATCTGAATGCGCTCCCTCCACCATGACCCTCTGCTTTCTGCAGGCAAGCCTATTCTGAATCCACCTGGCCAAACTTCCCTGGATCCCATGCCTTCTGACTTTCTAAATAAGCCTACCGTGTTCATGATTAAATAGAGATGATAATTTGACACACTGTGGAAAATGAATTCAGACCCAAGGTGTAAAAGAATTTTTTGTCAAACTCAACCTTTGAAAAAACAACATAAGAAGTCACTGGCTTTCCTTTTGCAATCTGTCCAAGGGAGAATTATTGATGGATAACTAGTCTACATCTTCTTGGGCAGAATCTTACAGGGGAAAACCAGTGTTGAAATAAGTTGGTCATTTTCCTTCAGTATCACCCCTCCGAAGAAACTTTTCTACTTTCCCTTTGCAGTCCAATCATTTCTGAAGTGGCCCATTCTACCCATGCTCAAAATGTCTAGCAGTTTCTGTTTTATTTCTTAAGCAAGTTGAATATCACAGATAATCAATTCAATTTCATCCTTGCCAGTTGTAGATCTTAATTTCAGTCCTAAATTCTTCATAACACTTGTATCTAAATTGCCTTTATATTTCTTGATAAGCTGTGACATAACTCTTATGTTTTGCCATTTGCATAGATTCTTGCCATTGAAAAGAAAGACAAAGCTACAGATAATTCCTCAGTTCAATTAAAGAAGCAATCATCACAAAGCAAGGACAGCAGGAGGTCAACGCCAAAAATGCAGCCAGTTACCCCCACAGAATCGAACAAACCAGCCCTTTCTGTTCCTGCTACAGCCAGCGTCAAAAAGGATGAGAAGATGGACAAGGTGGAGATCAGCAGTACTTCTTCCCAGAGTCCCCAGAGGTCCACGAGTCTTCAACAAACTTCACTGACTCATGTTACGTCTAGTCCAACAGACTCTCCTTCACACCTTGCGGTCAAAGAATCAACCCCAAGTATCGCATCTGACATATCACTACCCTTTGCTACACAGGAGTTACACCAGAGGCTACGTCAACTGCAGAAGTATAATCCCTACTCACTTTAACATTCGGGGGGTTTGGGGAAGGTGGAATTGCATAATTCTATTTGGCAAGCCAGCTTTAATTATCAAATCTTTGGGGTTTGTTTGCGGCAATATAAATGCCCCTGAAGGAAGGATGTTTTGGGTTTATGAAACACCATGTATTTCTGTAGGAACAATGAGAGAGTGAAACACTCTAAGTTGCTACAGAAGAACCTACTGAGTTTGGGACCACATAATGATGGTAAAAGCCTGGTTAAAATAGTAGCTTTGAAGAATGTATTGGTGCCAGGCTTGGAATGATTAAAATAGAAATAGTGTACATAGAAATTAGAAAGGCACACAGTCAGAGATTCAGATTTATTTATTGTAATGGTCTAATGAGTGTCCCTGCTTGCGTGAATCTCAATGTTGGAAGACTCCAAGCCAGAATGAGATGCCAAGGAGTGAAGTTCCTCTACCCAGCATCTTGTTAGCAAATATACAGTCACTGGAGAACAATATTGAGGACCTAAGGGCAAGATTGCTGCATCAGAGGGAAATTAGGAATTTCTCTGTTTTGCATTTCATGGAGACATGGCACACTCCGAATGATTTGGATGTGCCAGTAAGAACTGGAGGCTTCTCACTATACAGGGTGGACCAAACTGCTTATTAGGAGAAGGCGAAAGGTGGGGGCACTTGCTCCCCCAACCTGGAACATCTTAATGATTAAGTGCTGACCATTCTACTACCAAGAGAGTTCTCCTCCGTGATCCTGACTGCAGTTTACATACTGCCAAAGGCCAGTGTTAGTTAGGCTTACGAGATATTGAATGCTGCCATCACCAAACAAGAAACTGCCTACCTTGATTCATTCCAAATCATAGTCAAGGACTTCATTTAGGATGGTTGGAAGAAATATATATCCAATTATCAGCATAAAATCTGTAGCACTGGGGTCCCAACACACTACACTATACACTATAAAAAGGAATGCCTACTATTCCATGCCAGGACCACATTTTGGGAAATCTGATCACTTGACTGCCCTTTTCTACCTGCATATAGGGAGGGGCCAAAGGTCAAGACTCTAGTAATAAGGATAACAAAGAGGTGGACATAGGAGGCAAAGGGCCAGATTAGTGGCGTTCAGGTATGGTGATCCAGTAAGATGCAAGAGGTCCAGGTATGATGTCCAGAAAGCCATGTTACATGCAAAGTGGCAAATCTAGAAAAACTTGGATCACTGAAGGATGTTTGACAAGCTGTGAATGCTATTACCTCTTACAAGTTGAAACCAAGTGACATAGATGACAAGGCCTCGCTCCCTGATGACTGTCAGAACATGAAGGAACCTTCATGAACTCCCACAGCCCCCAGTAATCCTGTGATTTCAGTCTCTGAGGCTGACATGAGAGCATCTTAAAGAGGGTGAATCCGTGGAAAGCATCCAGCCCAGATGGGGTAACTAACTGAGAACTAAATACCTCTGCTGGTCCACTGGCCAGAGTGTTCACCGATACCATAAAACTCTCATTTTGGCATTGAGGTATCCAACTGCTTCGAGCAGGCTTCAATTATACCGGTGCCTAAAAGGGATGTGGTAATCTGCCTCGATGACTATTGTCCAGTAGCAGTTACAGCCATTGTGATGAAGTGCTTTGAGAAGTTGGTGATGAAACATATCAACTCTTGTCTGAGAAGCAACTTAGATCCACTCCAATTTGCCAATAGGCACAACAGGACCATAGTAGATGCCATTTCATTGGTTCTTCACTCAACCTTGGAACATCTGTACAGCAAAAATGCATACATCAGGATGCTCTTTATCAACTACAACTCGGCATTCAATAACATTATCCTCTCAAAACTAATCAATAAGCTTCAAAACCTTGGCCTCAATTCCTCCTTGTGCAATTTGGATCCTCAATTTTATCACTTGCAGGCACCAGACAGTTTGGATTGGCATCAGCATCTCCTTCACAATCTCTTATCAGTACAGTTGCACCACAAACCCATGTGATTAGACCCTGCTCTACTCACTTTATGCTGTACTTATGAATGTGAGCCTAAGCACAGCTCTAATCGATATTTAAGTTTCTGATGACACCACTGTCGTAGACCGGATCAAAGGTGGTGATGAATCGGCATATAGGAGGGAGATTGAAAATCTGGCTGAGTGGTGCCACAACAACAACCTCTCACTTAACATCAGCAAGACCAACAAGTTGATTATTGACTTCAGGAAGAGGAATCCAGGGGTCCATATACCAACCCTCATCAGGGGATCAGAGGTGGAGAGGGTCAACAACTTTAACTTCCTCAGTGTAATCATTTCAGAGGATCTGTCTTGGGCCCAGCACATAAGTGCCTCTAATTCCTTAGAAATTTGCAAAGATTCGGCATGACGTTTAAAATTAAGACAAACTTTTAGATATGTGGTGGAGAGTATATTGACTGGTTGCATCATGGCCTGGTATGGAAACACCAATACCCTCAAATGGAAAATCCTTCAAAAAGTACTGGATACAGTCCAGCTGGTAGTATTTGAAGAAGTGATGAAGATCTGAGAAATTAGGCAAAGCAGAATTCACTCAGCTCTGTGTACAATCCATCCTACATCCTAGCCCTCAGAGTCGATACCTAATGTACAGTGATATGAATTTATGAACAAGGTGCAGGGGTAGGCCACCTAGCTCTTCCAGCCTGCTCTACTATTTAATGAATTTATCTCTGAACTGTTTATAACTTTAACTCCACATTCTGCCTATTAAAGATAGCCTTTCACCCTTTTGCTCATTAACTACCTCTGTCTTAAAAGTATTCAATGATTTAGTTTCCAGTGCACTTTGGAGAAGATTCCAAAGTCCCAATGATTTGATCCCTACATCTGGATTCTGCCTCAGAAGGAACATCCTTCCACATCTATCCTGTCAAGATCCTTAAGAATATTATGTTTTTCTTTCAAACCACTTGTGTTTGACTGCATTGATATTCTTGCTAAATAAATGTTAATGCTATTTAGTGTTATAGAACCTGGTACTCTGATCTTCTGCTTTATATATAATTTTTAACTCGTGTTTTGTATAATCATGTTGTGTTTAATCAGAATTCATTTTTCAAGTGAATATTTGTGCTGCTTTTCTGTTGTAGTGGAACAACTCTTGGCCAGTCACCACTGGGTCAGATTCAACTGACACTTCGGCACAGTTCTCAAAGAAACAAGCTGATTGTGGTTGTGCATGCTTGCCGGTAGGTAACAGAGTTTGCTAGTGATGCGCACACGTTATCTGTGTGTGGGGTTTGTAAAGTAAGCGCTTTGAAAGTTTGGAATTTAGTGTGTGTGAACCACTCACTTAAGAATTGAGGTTTTTTTTAAAAAACAGATTCCTGTTGAATGTCTAGTTGATAAAAATCACGAGCAACTGTCTATGTCAGGATCCTGATATACACCTGAGGAAGAGAGTTCATATGCAGCTGATCTCTATCTTGGATGAAAAGAGATAAGCTGTAAATGGACTCTAAGAAGTATTTCAGTATACCTGAAATCTTCACTATAAATTTCCCTTACATTGCACTCACAATAGATGTTATTTGAGAAGGTTAGAGATTAAATTGATTTGCGTCTAACACCATATTGAGGAGAGGTTGCTAGGGGTTCTACGAGGGATCCTGATTTAAAAAAAAATTAATTGCACAATGCTAATCAGTGGTGACCAAGTAGCCCCATTAGCAATCTTGTTCGTGGTCTGTCAGCCCAGTATGGCAGTGCGCAGTAGGACCGTGTTTATTTGCTTGAGTCCATTCTTGTTTTTTGACATGAGATGAGGGAGGACGGAGGGCTGATAATTGGTGAGCACTATATTGCATAGAGGGGAGGATGGTAGGCTGATAATTGGAGGGTGTTATATTGCACAGAGGGGAGGACAGTCGGCTAATAATTGGTGAGTGCTGTATTGCATGGAGTGGAGGACAGCAGGCTGGTGAGGAGCACTGTATTGCATGAAGGGGAGAACGGTAGGCTGATGAGGGCTGTGAAGTGTGTTTTCCAAGATTGAATGGACTCTCTCAACTTAAGCTGTGACGCCAGCCTTTTGTTAATAAAGTCACAGTAAAAGGGTTCAGGAAACAATTATTTAGTAGCAGAAGTTATTACCTAGAAAAGGATAAGTCACACAGTTGGTGAGAATCTAATGATGCCAGCATGTAAAATTATAGTAGGTAAAATGCTAGGACATGATGCAGTATGAGAAATTGAAAAGGTTTCACTCTTAAACAGTACAATAAGTTGACATGTTGATAACATGTCTCATGATGCTGAAGAAGTTTTGTGTGATAAACTGAAAAACAACAGCTTCTTTATCCTAGTTGTTGGGTCAACAGGTTTCACCAATAAATGTCATGATGTAGCATTTGTAAGATTTGTAAATGATGGTGAAGTTCAAGAAAACTTTTTTCTGTTGCAAAGAGTTGCCCGGAACAAGCAAAGGCCACGATATATTTAATGTTTTGTCTTCATATCTGGAAACAAAAGGGTTTATCTTGGAGGAACTGTGTTGGCATTTGTACTGATAGGCATCAATGGTTGGCTTCATAAGAAGTTTTGTTTCTCTTATAAAATAAAATTCACAACACACTGCTTTAACATTGTCAATAAATTTTCATGTTGCAAATAGCATTAACTAAAATCAATTTAGAACCTTGAGCTTACTACTCATTTTGTTTCAAGAAAGGTTGGCTAAAATTTTATTCTCTACTCATAAGTTTTGGTTTAGATAGATAGATAGATACTTTATAAATCCCCATGGGGAAATTCAACTTTTTTCTACAATGTACCATGAGCTGTAGATACAATAATTTTTACACATGGGTTCCCTGAGAGCTAAAAATTATTTCAAGGGTTCCTCCAGGGCAAAAAGGTTGAGAAAGGCTGGTCTATGCAGTGAACTTGAAAAAAATAAGTCTAGAGCTAGAAAATAAAAACCATAATATTGGTTGACATAACATAAAAGAACCAACTTAACTAAGTGCTAAGTTTGATTAATTTAGGGCAAAAGTGTAATCTGTTGTTGCATCATTTGTGTCATGTTCAATATAAAGAAACTGATTTAATTATTGCCTGTTTTTCACCACAGTAACTTAATAGCATTTTCTGAAGATGGCTCAGATCCATATATTCGATTATATTTGCTGCCTGACAAAAGAAGATCAGGAAGGAGAAAAACATCTGTGGTGAAACGGCAGTTAAATCCAGTCTACGATGAAACGTAGGTGGAATATCTTTTTTTATTTCGAAATATTCCAGCATTAGGCCACTGCTGTGTTGCCTGGGGATTGGTAGGCGAAGACTCAATACTGGAAATACAATTTAGCTGCAATGGTACAAAAATTGCAGTACTTGTAAAAGGAAAAAAATAAGCATACCACTGTTAGAACATTACTATGTTCTACATGAAATTCTTTGTGGTTTAAATTGTGTATATTCTTTCTACTCAGTGATCAAACTGACGTGGACCGAATCCCACTGATTGATGATGCAGGTTTCAAGCCCAGGCTGTGCTGAGTTAGTTGGTCTTTGTTTACCTGAGCAGGGAATAGAAAAGAAAGAGTTAGCCAATATTCCTCCTTTCTGTTAAGTAATTCCTGGTAGCTATTGTACTTATACTGAAACTTAGATGATAGAATTAACCCTTGCACATCAAACCTGTAGTTATGTTTACACATGAAGGCAATAAAAGTCAGAGACTGTTTGGCTCTGGGGGGAAAAGGAAGAAGTGTGGAGTTAACTCTTTCTTAACTCACAGTTATTCCACCCATTCTCGTGTATTACTCAGGTAGACTGTTCGACATGGGAAAAAGAGAGGGTTGTTCATTCTGCTGTCAGGTTTCAACTCAGTGCAGTGAAGCAAGTGAGATCACTGTTGGCTCATTGACCAAATTTCAACATAGTATAGTATACGTTACTGCAAAATACTCTGTTCAGAATTTCATTAGTTACTTAAGCTATGTCTCTAACAGGGTAGAATCTATATTAATGCAGTTATTGAGTTAGATATGCTATGGGGAAAGTTAATCCCAGGAATGCCCTGTGAAAACTGGTTACATGTGGAGTTTTTTTGTGAATAAAACAATTTTTAAAAATATTTTTAATTTCTTGCTTTGACAGATTTGAGTTCATTGTCTCACAAGCAGAGGTACAGAAGAGGACTCTGGATGTAGCTGTAAAGAATAGTGGTGGCTTTTTATCAAGGGACAAAGGATTGCTGGGAAAGGCAAGTTTCACTGGCTCATTTCAAATCCAGAATTTTATACTCATAGAATAATTTATCTGACATTCATGGTTTAATCAAAAACATCAGTAATTTACATTTATTAAGCTCCTTTAATATAGTGAAACTTCCAGAAATTCTTTGCACTTGAGCATTATCAAAAGTTTGTCACTGCATCACTGAACTATTAAGATATATATATTATGACATTATAACTAAAAACCTGGTCTAAATCAGAGAAAATTTACAACACAGGACATTTGGCCTGATTTCTCCAACTTCCAATTATGTTCCCCCTCCCTTTCCCTCTAATTCATTCCCCACATTGGCCACTTCGCTCTTTTACTCACCTGCCCCTGGTATTCCCCCTCCATCCCTTTCTCCCATGGTCCACTCTCCTCTCCTGTCGGACTTCTGCTTCTCTAGCCCTTTATATTTTCCATCTGTCACTTCCCAGCTTCTTACTTTGCACTCCCTTCCCCACCCACCTGACTTAAAAATCTCCTTCTAGCTTTACTCCTTTCCCTCCCCACCTTCTTATCTTGTCTTCTTCCCCCTCCATTTCCACTCCGAATGAAGGGTCTTGACCCGAAACATCAACTGCTTCTTATGTAAAGCTCTGATTAAGATTTCTGCTACTATGATGTAGGTAATTCATTTTAGCTGTTTTCTGCAAAAGCAGTGTGTCCTGCTGGCAGAATGTTTTAGTTTCAGCTAAAGAAGCCTGTTGATCAACTTGGGAATGTTGTGTCAACCAATCAGGATGGTGGAATCGAGAGAAGGTATTAGAGAGAGTTGGGTGGAGAGAGTTTTCTGAAGGATAGTAGGCTGGTTTGGAGTCTTTTGGTGAAAGCTGTGGGAATGCTGTTAGAAGGAAATTCCTCGTTGCAAGAAGTGCGTTGTGCAGATGAATGGTTCCAAGGAGGAGAGCCAATACTCTTGCGAGAGAGCCAGTTTGTTTGAGATGTGCTTTGTGTGAAGTTGGGACTGTGGTGTGTGCTTTCACGCAGACCATGGATTTGGCGCCATGAATAATGGCTATACCGAGCTTTGGAAAAGACAAGCTCCAAAGGTCAGGAACACGTTTAGGCTGGTTTAACTGTAATGGGCCCTTTTATTTTTTTCAATTATTTTCTTTCTTTTGAATAACTGTTTGATAAAGCTGAATTTGGTAAATATAATTCTATGCGGTGTACGATCTGCTATTTCTTGCCGACCGATAACTGTATATGGGCAGCATTTTCACAGCATTCGCTCACATCAAGGTTCTGCTAATTGGAACATCCTAACCTTCCTGTTTGGTTGAACCCCAAATCATACCGACTCTAGACATATATTGTTTATAGAGGTGGCCTTCTCACCGATGAGTCCTGTGGTTGTCAGCCTAGTTAGCGATCAAGCCAAGTTTGCATATCAGCATAGTGAGAGGGTTACAATTAATTTCCTTAGATGCTACCTCACCTGCTGAGTTCCTCCAGCATTTTATGTGTGTTGCTCTGGATCTCCTGCATCGACAGAATCACTTGTGTTTATGGTATTTGGCCCATCTGTGTGTGTGTGTGTGTGTGTGTGTGTGTGTGTGTACACACACACACTACACACACTAACCTGTCTGTTGCGCCTTACAAGACCCTAAGATTTAGGAGCAGAAGTAGGCCATTTGGCCCACCGAGTATGCTCCGCCATTCATAATGGGCTGATCCAATTCTCCCAGTCATCCCCCACTCCCCTGACTTCTCTCCATACCCTTTGATGTCCTGGCTAATCAAGAGCCTACGTGTCTCTGCCTTAAATGCACCCAATGACTTGGCCTCCACAGCTGCTCGTGGAAACAAATTCCACAGATTTACCACTCTCTGACTAAAGGAATTTCTCCGCATCTCTGTTCTAAATGGACATCCTTCAATTATGAAGTCATTGTCCTCTTGTCCTAGATACCCCTACCATGGGAAATAACTTTGACATATCTAATCTGTCCAGGCATTTTAACATTTGGTATGTTTCTATGAGATTCCACCCCACCTCCATTCTCCTGAACTCTAGGGAATAAAGCCCAAGAGCTGCCAGACATTCCTCATACAGTAACCCTTTCATTCCTGGAATCATTCTTGTGAATCTTCTGTGAACCCTCCCCAATGTCAGCATATTCTTTCTAAAATAAGAAGCCCAAAATTGTACACAATACACCAAGTATGATCTCACGAGTGCCTTTTAGAGCCTCCACATCACATCCCTGCTCTTATATTTTATACCTCTCAAAATGAATGCCAACATTGCATTTGCCGCCTTCACTACCAACTCGATGTAGAGATTAACCTTTAGGGTATCCTGTACAAGGACTCCCAAGTCTCTTTGCATCTCTGCATTTTGAATTCTCTCCCCATCTAAATAATAGTCTGCCAGTTTATTTCTTCCACCAAAGTGCACGACCATACACTTTCCAACATTGTATTTTATTTGCCACTTTTTTGCCCACTCCCCTAAACTATCTAAGTCTCTCTTCAGGCTTTCTGTTTCTTCAACACTACCCACTCCTCCATCTATCTTTGTATCATCGGCAAATTCAGCCACAAATCCATTAATCTCATAGTCCAAATCATTAACATACATTGTAAAAAGCAGCGGTCCCAACACCAACCCCTGGGGAACTCCACTGGTAACCGGCTGTCAGCCAGAATAGGATCCCTTTATTCCCACTCTCTGTTTTCTGCCAATTAGCCAATGCTCCACCCATGCTAATAACTTTCCTGTAATTGCATGGGCTCTTATCTTGCTAAGTAGCCTCATTTGCGGCACCTTATCAAAGGCTTTCTGAAAATCCAAGTACACCACATCTACTGCATCTCCTTTGTCTACCTTGCTTGTAATTTCCTCAAAAAATTGCAGTAGGTTAGTCAGGCAGGATTTTCCTTTCAGGAAACCATGCTGGTTTTGGCCTATCTTGTCTTGTGCCTTCAGGTATTCCATAATCTCATCCCTAACAATTGATTCCAGCAACTTCCCAACCACTGATGTCAGGCTAACAGGTCTATAGTTTCCTTTCTGCTGCCTCCAACCCTTCTTAAATAGCAGAGTAAAATTTGCAATTTTCCAGTCATCCGGTACAATGCCAGAATCTATCAATTCTTGAAAGATTATTGTTAATGCTTCCACAATCTCTCCAGCTACTTCCTTCAGAACCCAAGGGTGCATTCCATCAAGTCCAGGAGACTTATCCACCATCAAACCATTAAGCTTCCTGAGCACCTTCTCAGTTGTAATTTTCACTGCACATACTTCATACTGTAGATGTCTTCCACTGTGAAGACTGATGCAAAATATGCATTCAGTTCCTCTGCCATCTCTGCATCTCTCATTACAACATCTCCAGCGTCATTTTCTATTGGTCCTATATCTACCGTCAACTCTACTTTGCCCTTTATATAATTAAAAAAAACTTTTAGTATCTTCTTTGATATTAGTAACCAGCTTTCTTTAATCTTTTCCTTCCTAATGACCTTTTTAGTTTCCTTCTGCAACTTTTTAAAAGCTTCGCAATCCTCTATCTTCCCACTAGCTTTGGCTTCCTTGTATGCCCTCTCTTTTGCTTTTACTTTGGCTCTGACTTGTCAGCCATGATAGTGTCCTTCTTCCATTCGAAAATTTCTTCTTATTGGGAATATATCTTTCTTATTGATTATTCAATCATGCACAAGTACAAATACAATTTACTTTGAAAGGTGGTGGGGTTTTTCTATCTTATTTCCATTCAGAAAATGGAATCAGTGAGTGCCAGAACCTACCATCCTCTGGATTGCAAAGAAATCTTCCTCTCCACTCTAATATCTGTACCCTTTGCATTAAATTTATACCTCATTTAGATCCCTCTGCTAAAGGAATTAGGTTCCTCCCCATTTGTACAATCTTGACCCTCATAATTGTTTACACTCCATTTCTCTCCGCTTGGTCCTTGCCTTTGGGGGAAAAAAAACACTAAGCTTATTCTCACAACTAAAATGTTCCAATCCTGGAGTCAACCCTTTAAGTTTGAAATAGAAACAGAAAGTGCTGCAAATATTCAGCTATTCAGAGCAGCAGCTGCAGGATTGCTTTGAGTTGGTGAACTGGACCATGTTGAAGGACTCATCACAGAATCTGAATGAATACACCATGGTTGTCAGGATTCTGTAAGTATAGTCATAGAAGAGTGTGTGCCCACAAAATCATTTAGAGGCTTTCCAATCAGAAGTCTTGCATCAACCATGTGATCCACAATTTGCTGATGGCCAGATCAATGGCATTTAGGTTTGGCCACCAAGTAAGATACAAGAGGTCCAGGTATGATCTCTGGAAAGCCGTCCCACAGGTGAAGTGGCAATTCTGGATCAAACTGAATAATTGAAGATGCTTGTCAGCTGTGGCAGGGTTTGAATGCTATTACTTCTTACAAAGTGAAACCATGAGACATACGTGACGAAAAGAATTTGCTCCCAGATAAGCTCAATGCCTTATATGTTTGCTCTGACTGTCAAAGTGTGGAGGAACCTTCACAAACTCCCACAGCCCTCAAAGACGCTCTGATTTCAGTCTCTGAGGCTGATGTGAGAGCATCCTTAAAGAGGGTAAACCCGTGGAAAACATCCAGCCCAAATAAGGTACCTGACTGAGTACTAAAACTTCTTCACACAGAGAGTGGTGAATCTGTGGAATTCTCTGCCACAGGAAACAGTTGAGGCTGGTTCATTGGCTATATTTAAGAGGGAGTTAGATATGGCCCTTGTGGCTAAAGGGATCAGGGGGTATGGAGCGAAAGCAGGTACAGGGTTCTGAGTTGGATGATCAGCCATGATCATATTGAATGGCGGTGCAGGCTCGAAGGGCCGAATGGCCTATTCCTGCATCTATTTTCTATGTTTCTATGTTTTTAAATACCTGTGCTGATGTGTTCACCAATATCTTCAACTTCTTGCTTTGGCAGTCTGAGGTACCCACCTTCTACAAGCAGGCTTCAATTGTACCAGTGCCTAAGAAGAACATGATAACCTGCCTCAATGACTACCATCCAGTAGCACTTACATCCACTGTGGTGAAGTACTTGAAGAGATAAAACATATCAACTCTGGCTTGAGAAGCGACTTTGGTGTTCCTTTTCATGCCTTTGGAGCATCGGGTGGCAATTTTGCCATTTCTGTAGCACTTTGACTTTTTTACAAGGCCAAGTTGCTAGCTCCATGCTCAACCTAACACCAATGGAAAGCATGCAAGGGGCGCTCTGGATTTGAACTCTGGGCCATTGGCTTTGAAGTCTGGTGCTCATGCCAGTACACCAGTGGTCCCCAATCACCGCGAGGAAACGATATGATTTGGCGATATGAAACGATATGAGTCAGCTGCACCTTTCCTCATTCCGTCACGCCCACTGTTGAACTTGAATGCACGCGAAGTCATCAGTTGCCTAAACGCAGTGATACCCTTGCGCCAGGGATCACTGGTTGGCCTCGGGTAACCAGCCGCCTCATGCAGCTGGCAAGAAGTGCCGATGCTACTTGCCTGGAGCGCGGACAGATGCCTCTAAACCTGTTTACCGCACCGAATGTTCGTGAGGAACCCGGTGCTAAAATATTCTCAGACCTAATTCGGGTTTAGGGTTTCGTAAGTAGCAGAGGCAGCTACCTCGCTGTGATCTACTGAAAGTCATCCCTCGAGCCAAACTTTTGTCCGTCGATAGATCCTACTGACTTACAAGGGGGGCAGGCGTGCGCCCTGTCGCACTCCTCACTCGGTTGGTCGCTCTCTCCAGACTGCGACTGCCGCGGCCCTGGTACGAGGACCTCCGGCCCTTACTTTGACCTCTCACCCACCCACGACCAGCTGGCCAAGGCGTCTGGCAACAGGCGGGCAGGAAGCTGGAGTTCAGGCCCGGAGGCTGTCTAATGAGGCAATGAAGCCCTCAAAACTGCTTCAGTACCTTGAGTCTAAGCACCCTGCACTTAAAGACAAACCCGTTGAGTATTTTGAGCAGAAAAAACGTGAACAAGCAGGACAGAAGCAAGTGCTGAGAGCCATATAAACTAAATTGTGGAATAGATTGGACATAAGGAACCTCCTTGGGAGGATCGCTGTATTCTGGTCGTGTTTAACATCTCCCCCCCCCCCCCCCCCCCACCCCCCCGTTGGCTGGTCCGCAAGAATATTGTCAATATTCAACCGGTCTGTGGTGCAAAAAAGGTTGGTGACCCCTGCAGTACACCTCTGGTCGGCTAAAGAAAGAAATGACTGAAATTAGCACCAATTTGCCAACCAGCACAAGTCCACAGCAGATGTCAATTCATTGGCACTTCACTAAATCTTGGAACATCAATGCCATACTTAAGTTTGCTGACGACACCATTGTCATTGGCCAAATCAAAGGTGGTAACGAATTGGCATATAGTTTGAAAATCTGGCTGGCTGGTGCCACAACAACATCCTCTCACTCAAAGTCAGCAAGACCAAAGAGCTGATAATTGACTTCGGGAGGGAACTGGAGGTCCTGGAGCAGTCCTCATCGGGGATCAGAGGTGGAGAAGGTCAGCAGCTTTAAATTCCTCGGCTAGAGGAATTTCAGAGGGTCTGTCCTAGGCCCAGCATGTATTAAATTGACTTTATTTTTTTACATCCTTCACATACATGAGGAGTAAAAGTTTTTATTACGTCTCCATCTAAACGAGCCATGTGCAAACATAGTAATTTATAATAAATAGAACAGTCAATGTAACATACAGTACACTCAAATCATTGTGAGTTCATCAGTCTGATGGCCTGGTGGAAGAAGCTGTCCCAGAGCCTGTTGGTCCTGGCTTTTATGCTGCGGTACCACTTCCCAGATGGTAGCAGCTAGAATAGATTGTGGTTGGGATGACTTGGGTCCCCAATGATCCTACAGGCCCATTTTACACACCTGTCCTTGTAAATGTCCTGAATCATGGTAAGTGCAATTACAAAGAAAGCACAGCAATGCCTCTGTTTTTTGAGAAGTTTACGAAGATTCGGCAAGGGATCTGAAACTTTCTTTCCACACCTTCTGCATGATCTTCACAAGAAACAACAGCACATTTTGTTTTCATTTCAGACCTTTTTTCACTTCCATTAGTTGTGAGATTATTTAGCTCCGTGTACTACATGCCATTTTTGTTGTTTGGCACAAATGTCCCTATCAGCAGTTTTGCATTTCATTTTCGATTTGCCTTTTGCTACTGGCCTGCCCCGGCTTGAACCTGATGGTGGGTGGAGTGAAGGACAGGTGATGCCATAAGCTTATTACCAATATTAACCTAACCAGACTATAATTAATCAGCTTCTCCCCCCCCCCCCCACCCTTAAATAATAATACAACATTTGCAGTTCTCTAATACTCCTGTAGCTAGGGAGGATTGAAAACTGATGGTTATTTACACAGCAATCTTCTCCCTTGCTGCTTTTGACTGACTGGTTTGTATTGTGCCCAGGTGTGTGAAGTAGGAACTTCACTCCACCTAAGTGATCGTTTTGCCTCCTATATTTATCCTTCTAATTTAAAACATTTTTGGATTTTACTTGATTTTACTTAAGAGTACTTTTCCATATTTTTGGTTGTGTATGTCTGCCACAGGCTTCCCTTTTCAGTCCTGTCTTACCCTCTGAATGTGTTATCCGTGGGGCTTTAGATTTGACAATCCTGTCCATTCTTTATGGGAATATGATGAACTTGAGCTTGGGGCAGAAGTGGGGATGGTGTTAAGAACAAGGATGAGAATTTTAATTTGTAGTTTTAATAATTAGTGAACTTCTGTGTATCATTGGTAGGACACGATTTGGTGGGCATGCAAAGAAAATTCACCAGGGATAGAGCTTTACTTATTATGAGAGAATGGATGTTTTCCTTGGAGTGAAGAAGACTGGGGTGGGGGTGAGGTGCAGTGGTGGGTGGTGATAGAGGTATACAAAATCATGATAGAGTAGATAGTAATAAACATAACCCCACAACAAAGATGGCAAAAATTAAACTAAAACAATTAAAAGGAAATCTGAGGAATAATTTAATCTAGAAGATATTTGGAATGCATTTACTGTATCATGATATGCCAACAGGCCTGTTTCTGTACTGCATTGTTCTACTGTAGAAAACTGTAAGTAGATCTGTGTCAAATATGGCATCAAATTTGTCGTGTTCTGGTTCAGTCTTAGACTGGTAACAAGGAGTAGGCCTGTGGTGAGGAGAACAGATAAGGAACCTGACTACCAAATGCAAACAGGCTTTTGATGTTTTCAGGAATGTGGCATTAATCTTTTAGTTATCTTCTTGTGTCTACCCACCACAATTATTAATCTTTCTATTGGCAGGCATTTTGAAATGGGTATACTTAATGATAGGATTGGCAGTCAGGTTCCGGGGTCATGATGTGGATACTCCATCAATATTGCAGTCTGATGAGATGTATTTTCTTGTTGCTTTGGACTTGTACCTTTTGGGGTATCCAAATTGTGCTGATTGTGTATGCAAGAATGCCATAACTAGCAATAGCGTTAAAAGGTAAAATTCCTGAATTGGAGAAGCAGCCTGACAGAAATGAGGCAAGCAAAAGAAAATAAGTTTAAAAAAAAATTATCTCAGTGAACCTTGCCTAAGAAATTAAATAAAAACTGGATCATGTTTCGCAATAGCAAATTTTATTAATTGCAAAAAGCAAACCAGATAAGTTCTGAAAGGAAATGAGTTGAGGCAAGATGGTCATCAGTAAATCTAAAGGAGAACTGGAAAAAAACATTTTGACCTGGAGGGTGGTATAATGTGAAACTTACTGCCACAAGGAGTAATTAAATCAATGACATAGATGCACTTCTAGAAGATAAGTACATGAAAGAGAAAAGAATTGTCTTTGTCAATATGAACAAATGAAGAAAAGGGTTAAAGATGGTGATCGGGGAAGCAAACAACTATAGAGTCATACAGCAAGCTGTACAGCCCAACTCGCCTGTTCCCACATTTGGCTCATTGCTACTCTAAATCAGGTACCTGTCCAAATCACCAGGGGACTATTCTTTTGCTACATTAGTAATTTTAATGCATTTTATTTGGTTTGTCTTCATTCTCTTTAACCAAATGAGAAGAAAAATACACAAATTTACAGCAGATCAATCTGCATTTGTACAAATAAAATACAGCAGGTTAGATACCTGGTATTAAGCTGCTTTATGACCCTCTATTATTCTTTCACTATAGCTCTTAATAGAAATGACTGAGGAAGTGACTAAAGGCTCCACACAGTGGTAAGTACAAAGTCTTTGGCTCCTGAAGTCACCAGAAAAATTAACACTGTTTCGATTGGAAAACACTATAACTGCAGCTTATCTGGTCAGGTTTTGAATATCTCATCCCAAGACACACCACAGTGTTGTAGAAAAATATGAAAGCTGCAGATTAGGAATACCAGACCCTGAGTATCAGGGAGTTGTAGTCACGGACACAAAGATTTGCACAAGATGCAGGAGACAAAGGAGCTGAGGGTTTGAGAATGCATGTTGTTACATGGTTTTGGGAAAGGGCAGGGAAGACGAAAGGTGTGAAAAGATTTTAATACTTGGACATCAATTTCAAAGTAAACAGTGCAAAAGAAAAGGTTTATGGACCATTCAGAAGGGATGACAAAGATTTGGGTGTGGGAAGTACTGTGGGTGGTATACAGCTATAGGCCAGGTCCCTGAGGTGGAATAGTATAAAAACTCAGTAACTGTGTTTTTGCTACATTCTGCACAGTGATCATAAAATGTAGTAACATAAAGCTTAGATAAAGAAAAGAATTTGGTAGATCTGTCTATAGGCAATTAATTACTGCACCTTATCTGTGTTGGTAGTAGAGGGGTAGGTTTAAAGTTCCCTTGCAACTCATTTGTGGCTTGTTTGAAAGCAATAATCTTTTGACCACTATGGAGGTCCACTGAAGTTGACCTGATCAGCCTCAGTGTGTTCAGTTCAAGTTCACAACCTTACAAACCAAACAAAGATTCAAAATGTCCAAGTGTTACTACATTGCAACATGAATAAAATATTGCATCCCTTTTGGTTCAGAAGGTGATTATATATGTTCATCTTGGACCAGTTTCCTTTTTAGATTTTCATAGTGCAAGTGATCAAATCTTTAACTATCTTCCAGGTATGACCTGACAGAGGATGGGACAAGGCACCAGCCCCAGACCTAGAGGAAGTACTAACCCAGTATCAATATCATTGGTCTCCAAGGCTTTCAGCTTTTTCAGAAAATTATTCTGGGAGCACCAGCATCACATCTAAAGCTTTGCACACGTGCCAATGAATGCACCACAGATTTTTCAGAAAATGCCATCTTCCCCACATATATTTACTGAGTTTTGCACTGCTTCTTGCTTTTTAAAAACACCTACTTTTATTAGTTAAGATTTTTTTAAATTTTTTAAATTAAAACAATTACTGATAGTACAGTGAATAACCTGTGGTGTACATGCTGACTGTCCCCTTGGTCAAAAAAATCTTTCCTGTATAAGACTGTAAAATACTGCAAGGTAGAATGTTGATCCAGAATTACATCAGCCTTATTTCCTGTAGGTTTGCAATGTATAATGTGTAAATACAGCAAATATGATTTATGTATTGAGTATGCAAAGTCAGATGTTTGTGAAGGTTATGGAAAGAAGGATATTGCATTTATTAAAGTGGCAGGCATGTCTCACTGAGCAGTTGCCTTGTGCTCTTTCTGGTAGCTCTGTAGTATATAATTCTACATTAAAGTATGTTCTGTGAAATGAAATATATAGGGCTTATTGACATGTCAGGTCTAACACGTTACGCAGTGCACTTTGCAGTGAGAAAGGAATACAAGCCATGGAGCAGGAAACCGAAACTTTTCAGTTGGCACTCTTCAGAAATCACTGCAGGGATTCAAAACCAATTATTTATTTTAGTTTTGACATTCTACTGTAGAGCTGTGAGCACTATTTAATGAAGACATCAATTACGGGTAGGTATAGGTGACTTGAGCCTCAAGCCTTCTCTGATAATTCGTTACATGATGATAGTTGATCCAATTATTATTTCAGCTCTCCCATCTAATGCTGGAGACCTTTTACCCCCTCTTGTTTATCAAAAACCTATCTACCTCTGCCTTAAAACTATTTAATGTCTCACTTTCCACTGCCCCTTTAGGAAGAGAGTTCCGGAGAATCTCAATCCTCCAGAGAAAACATTTTGCCTTGCCTAAGTTAAGTGAGTGACCCATTATTCTTAAACTGGGCCACTAATTCTAAATTCTCCCACAAGATAATGTATCCTCCCCACATCCACCCTGTCAAAATACTTTGGGCTACTTTCATTAAATTGCCTCTGGCTCTTAAACACAGTTGTATACAAGCCTATTATGTACTCAAGATGACCCATCCATTCCAGATATTACTCTATTACCCTTAACATGAACTGCTTTTGTTGTATTTACATCTCTCTTTAAATATGGTGACTAGTGCTGTGCAAGGTGTTCTAGCTGTGGCCCTTTTTAACTGAACGATAACTATTGCACTTTGATATTCAATCCTTGCATGAAATGCTAACTTCCTTTTAGATTTCTCAATTACATGCCTGATGTTCACATTACCTTTTGCAAATCATGCACAGAACACCCAGATCCCTCTGCATCTCAAAATTCTGTAATCTCTCATCTTTTAGGTAATATGCATTTTTTATTCTAACTGCCAAAATTAACAATTTCACATTATACTCCATTTGCCCACTTACATAACATACCTATACGTTTTCTTTTCTTCTCCTATGTCCTGGAAGTTCTTTACTCAGACATTATCCCTCAACCTCTACAGTTATAATTATGCTCTTCCCATAAACTTTCACCATGCACTGACGGGATCCTGTTTCCAGATTGTTCTTTGTTGGGGATGTGTTGATTGTGTCCTCAGTTTCCTTTCTTTGTAGGCATGAATGAGGTCAGAATCCATTTTTATAGTAAATCAGAAGAAATGTTCAGAGAATAGTATTTATGTACCATTATGGCACTGGAATCCCATACTACAGGTATTGTGCGTGGGTGCATATGTGCATATTAAATGTCTTTGAGATGTTGCTATTCTTTTAAATGCAGAAAGGCAGGTTTTATTAGAGGAGAATGGAAACTTTTAGAAATACTCTGTCACGTAGTATCTTTGGAAGGAGAAACCAACTTAATGTTTCAGGTTAATGATCTTCATCAGAGCACTTGTGCATGAAGGTTTCATTCAGCAATAATACAGATGGTGGGATCTAATGTTCATAACTTCATTATTCAGTGGCTTATTGCTGTTTGATTTTCAGTAATAAACCCTGTCTAATTTTTGTTCTTAAGGGTATTATGGGTTTGAGCTTTACAAATAAGATATTGAGATACTATTGTCACATACAAAGCCCCCAAAACTCTAAATTTTGGTTTTCCTTAACCAGAACTGTAATCTTGTGTTTATTGATATTACTTACTGTTGTCCTGTTTATTTTAGATGATCATAAAGCTGAGTATATTCTCCACTTGATTCTGTGTTAGTTGGAAATAAATTGTTCAAGCCAAACATAGCAAAGCTCAATAGGAATTGTAACACAGGACCTGCAGAAAATTATGAAACTTGAATCTAAAATCAAATAGTCTGTATCAATAAAATATACAGTAGGCAAATTATAAAAACTTAATCATTTGTTTGCATTTTAAAATATGTAGTTATTTTTTTGCAGCTTGAAGCTTCTGGATAAAAAGCTTTTTCCCTTTTTGATAACTGACCAGTTTATTAATTTAAATTTATTTAATTGATTTTAAAATATTGCAAAGAATGACTACATTTGTACAGTAGTTTGTGATGCCAACATAATGGTTGTATTTTGTCATTTCTAAAGAGAGCTTGATTTGCTGACATTCATAGTGGAAGTCATTCTTCAGGTATATTAGCATTTCAATTGAAGTTTTGAAAGGTTTGATTTGATGTCCATCTTGCCTTGATTCTTCCTTTCAAAATGTCTATTCAGAAATAAACTCCACAAACTAAATTCCAAAATTGGAATCTATAGCTGCAGTTATTCCTACTTAAATGGTTGTACCATATGTTGCACAATGCAATTTCTCTCCTGCAATTCCCCCAAGAAGTGTACTCTGTAACTTTTGTACCGAACATTGTTCAAAGAATACTGCAGCTGAGTTAGCCACGTTTATTTGTTCAAGCTACCATTGTCTGCTCCATGCAGGTATTACTGTGCCTTAAATATTGATGTATAAAAATATTATGGACACTGATTTGTATTTGAGGATGGTCATACTTGATAGATTGTTTTTGTTTTTAAGCTGTTGTATTTGACTTTTTTTGCTGAACTGTCACTGTTACAGAATAAAGTATCTTCTCTTTTGGTTAAAAGAATTAAAATGTATTCAGAGGAATCATCACACAGTTCCCTAATGACAAATGCAGTTTTTTCCTCTGTCTACTGTATTTGCATAGTTTCCAACAATTATTTATTGGAATGACAAATTAAAGGCTGTTAATTTGCCCTGTGAGGACTTCCGATCTGTCACCAGTGCAAAGTATTTCTCCATCTGAAATAGAAAAATGTTAGCCTGGGGCATGCATTGGAATTATTTGTGATATCTGTGCACTGGCTTGCTTGAGAATATGTCTTGTTCTGTGAAAATGCTTTGCATTGCTAATGGGGGAAAAATTAGAAGCATCAACAGAAAGGTATTGACACTAAGGGAGAAATAAAGCCAAAGTCTATCATTGTATCATTGTTTGGGAAATGTTTAAGTTTTTGGCCCTAATATTTTTGCACTTTGTTCAACATATTACAGTATGCAGTGCTTCATATCATGTCTTCTATATCAATTGTATCAACAGGCGGCCATGTACAATCAATAAAAGATTAAGAAGATAGATAAACTTGCTTATTTATTCTCATATGAAATATTTATTGAATGAGCATTTATGTTATCAATAATAATGTGACTTTATTTAAAATCTAGCACTTAAGTGCAATACAATCAGTAGCTATTTTGTGTATCCAAAATCTAGCAAACAATTGTGAAGTAAAAGACACGAGTTCCATACACTAAACATGTTTGTTAATGTGTATCCAAAATTCTGGAACTGGCAGACTGGATGAGATGAAATCCTGAGGCAATGGAATGCTATAATGCTACATGGAACTGTTGGCCTGAGGTCCAGGCAGACTGGTCCATCAGTATATTGGTGGATCCCATTGTAATAAACAATGACCATATCTACAGCAAATGTTGTCTGCTCAAGAAACATCTGATGAGCTGGAGATGAAGCTCCAAACTCTGTGTACAACAGGGAGGGGTGAGATTGCCTGGACACTATATTCCAGGAGGGAGTCATGTTTATTGCTAGACATGTCATGTCATGACTATTGCTAGATTGGCGAATGTTCAGGGACAGAATGGTATGACTGCAAAAGAGATGGGAAGAGGGGTCCAAACTGAACCTCAACCTTACCATCAGCTAACAGGTAGGAGTTCTTGCTCCTTGTGGGTGCTCAAAGGTGAGGACAGCACAGGGGAACTGGATGCCATTCAAATGGGGGGAGGGGAATGTAAGGGAGAAATTTGATTTTTGTTTTTGAAGGGGAAACTTATGTAATATCAAAACCATGATCCCAAGATTGAAAGGCTTGACATTTGAGAGTTTAACATATCTAGATAGATACATTAGATAGATCTGGATAAAGTGGGCATGAAGAGGATGTTTCCATTAATAGGACAGCATAGGATCCAAGGACATAGCCTAAGAATTAAGGTTCTCCCTTTAAAACTGAAATGAGGAAGAATTTCTTCAATGGGGGGGTGAGGGGGGATAAAACTGGAATTTGTTGCCACAAAAGGCTGTGGAAGCCAGGTTATTGGGTATATTTGAGGTATCGGTTTGTCATTGGTAAGGTGGTTAAGGGTTACTAGGAGAAGGCTGAAACAAAAAAATAAACTGTGATTGAATGACAAAGCAGACTCAATGGTCTGATGGCCTAATATTGCTTCTGTATCTTAGGGTCTTAAAACAAACAGTAGACTTACATGACTATCAAATAATTGACATTTGCTCAATGTGAAAGATAGATTCATTGTTCGTGAAACCTATTAAGGTATTCTGGATATGCCTGAGAGCTATCAACAAACACTATGGATAATAGTATTTTCCTTATGACAATTAACATGCATTTTTAACTCTATTAAATATATTGATGGTATCTAAAATTTTTCTTTTACTCATGTCATTCATTAACTCAAGCAATAAACGTGCCTGATTCCATACTCACCAATTTATGTATGACAATACAGCCATCCTTGCTAGATTTGGTTGATGCACTGCCATAAGTTCCCATGTTCACACAAAGGATATGAACATCCTTGTGTGCCATTAACATTGAGTTGAAGGATACATATGTCATCCAGACCAGATGAAATGTACCCTAGGGTTGTGAAAGAGGTAGCAGTAGAGATTGTGAAGGCATCAGCGATGATCTTTTAAAAAATCATTGGACTCAGGTGTGGTTCAAGTTCAAGTTGCTTTTATTGTCATTTCAACCACAAACTGCTGGTACAGTACACAGTAAAAATGAAACAACGTTCCTCCAGGACCCTGGTGCTACATGAAACAACACAAAACTACACTAGACTATGTGAGACAGCACAAGGCTACACTAGACTACGTAAAACATAAAAACTGCACTAGACTACAGACCTGCACAGGACTACATAAAGTGCACAAAAAAGTGCAAGGCAGTACGATAATTAATAAACAAGACAACAGGCACAGTAGGGGACAAATTGCAATGTCAGTCTAGACTGAGTATTGAACCAGGGGCCTGAAAAATTGCAAAAATCGTTAAGAAAGGAGGAAGGCAGGAGAAAGGAAATTATAGACCAGTTACCCTGACCTCAGTGGTTGGGAAGATGTTGGAGTCAACTGTTAAGCAGGAGGTTATGGAGTACTTGGTAACACAGGACAAGATAGGACAAAGTCAGCATGGTTTCCTTCAGAGAAAACCTTGCCTGATGAACCTGTTGGAATTTTTTGAGATTAAAAGTAGGATAGATAAAGGGGATGCAGTGGATCCTGTATAATTGGAGTTTCAGAAGGCCTTTGACAAGGTGCCACACATGAGGCTGCTTACCAAGTTAAGAGCATGTGCTGCTACAGGAAAGTTACTGGCATGGTTAGAGTATTGGCTGATTGGTAGGATGCAGCGAATTGTAATCAAAGTATTCTTTACTGGTGGGCTACCAGTGACTATGCTGTGTATCAATGATTTAGATGATGGAATAGATGGCTTTGTTGCCAAATTTGCAGATGATACGAAGATTGGTGGAGGGGCAGGGGGTGTTGAGGAAACATGCTTCAGAAGGACTTAGATTAGGAGAATGAGCAAGAGAGTGGCAAATGAAATGCGATGTTGGAAAATGCATGGGTCATGTACTTTGGCAGTAGAAATAAATGTGCAGACTATTTTCTAAACGGGGAAAAAATCGAAAAATCTGAGATGCAAAGGGACTTAGGAGGCCTTGTGCAGAACACCCTAAAGGTTAACTTGCAGGTAGAGTTGGTGCTGAGGAAGGCAAATGCAATGTTAGCATTTATTTTGTTTAGATTAGAACAGCAGGGATGTGATGCTGAGGCTTTACAAGGCACTGATGAAACTTCACCTTGAGTATTGTGAAGAGTTTTGGGCTCCTCATCTAAGGTGTGCTGGCATAGGAGAAGGTTCAGAGGAGGTTTACAAGGATGATTCTAGGAATGAAAGGGTTATACGAGGAACATTTGGTAGCTCCGGGTCTGTATTCGCTGGAATTTAGAAGGATGGGGAGAGATCTCATTGAAACCTTTTGAATGTTGAAAGGCCTAGACGGAGTAGATGTGAAAAGGATGTTTTCCATGGTGAGAGAGTCTAGGTCAAAAGGGCACAGCCTCAGGACAGAGGGGTATCCATTTAAAACAGAGGTGTGGAGAAATCTGTTTAGCCAGAGGATGGTGAATTTGTTACCACAGGCAGTTGTGGAAGCCAGGTCGTTGGGTGTATTTAAGGCAGAAATTGATAGGTTCTTGATTGGGCATGACATCAGAGGTTACAGGGAGAAGGCTGGGGAGTGGGACTGAGGAGGGGGGAAAAAAAAGGACCAGCCACGAATGGCAAGCAGACTCGATGGGCCAAATGGCCTAATTCTACTCCTATGTCTTATGGAATGAAATGAACTCAGAGTAGATCTGGTAGCTTAGAAGTAGGTTTCTGTGAAGCACCATCGACTAACAACAGCAGAAGAAATGTACACCATTATAATTTGTAGTTCATTGCTTCACATATCCTTCACTGTACCAATGATATCAGCCAGGGAGATCAGTGCTGGTTCAATAAGTTCAGAAGTACACATGGAACTGCAGCAAACATTTAAAATTGAGGTGTCAACATGTAGAAACTAAAACACAAGACTAAACAGCACATAACAGATAGTCAAGTAAGCTCACTACCAAATAAAGCTCTGCAGTCCTACCATGTCTAGACTTTAATCTGACATCTATAAATGAGGCTTCAAGTTATGGTATAGCCCACCCCACCCCAAGGGTGAAACAGTGGTGCAACTTTTAGACTACTGTCTCACACTAGTGACCCGGGATCCTGACCTCCAGTGCTTTTTGTGAGCTGTGACCATGTGCCCATCTGGGTGTCCTGGTTTCCTCCCACGTCACAAAGTATGGTAGATTTATTTTTGCCCATACAAACTGCCCTTAATCTGTCAGTGAATTGGATGGAATTGAGAATGTTGGGAGAAAAAAATGATTTTAATGTAGGATTAGTGCATAAGTGGTTGATGATCAGCATAGACTTGTGTGAAAGGACCTGTTACTGTACTGTATCCTCTGGTTTCATCAATGCTAAACTGAAGCTAAAGCATTCACAGCCAATTTCAGCAAAAAGTGTCTTCCTCTTGAGACAAACACCATTGTAGAAACTAGTCTTCAGCTAATATGATGCACTCTTATATCAAGACACAACAATGGATACACTAAAAGTAAGGGGAGCTGTGCTGAAGGCCTTAGGTCCTGTTCATAAAAAGCATTACCATCTGATATGAGTAACTAGCATTCAATAAGTCTATCTCAATTGACAGCAGAGTGATGTCCTCAACAGTTCTTTCAAATAGTACTTATGCACTAATTGTTGTTCACTGATGCCCTCTTCCCATTTCGCCAGGATTGATTGGCCTCAGACCTCATCACCAGACTGCTGAGATAACAAAGAATATAACAGAAGCAGAAGTTGGTTCTTTGCTCAATAAATTATTACTCATCTTTTACTTAAGAAGTAATTTGACTTACCCAATATTACTCAATTCACATAACATCTAAAAATCTGTCAATTTCCTGAATATACTCAGATGAACCTCCAATGTCCCCAGTAGAGAATTCCAAAGATTCACCGCCTTTTAGGTGAAGAAATTTCTCTTCATTCTAAGCTGAGTCTGTGGCCCTTGATTCTAGACATTTTCTTTTTTATTATTAATTTTTTTATGAGTTTCTACAATACAACTACAAAAAAACCCATCAGCAAAATGGAGATTTATACAGTGCAAAAAAACCATGCCTAATATATAATTCATAACAATAAGGAAAAAGCACCCAAAACAAAATCATATAAAGTTAGTGTCCTCCCCACCCTCCCACTACAAAACTCCAGGCCATTTCAATGTGTAAAAGAAAAATTAATTGGAGCGTTTGACCCCATAGAGCTGTAAATATATATTTTAAAAAATATAATGCCTACTACCAAAACTATAATGTAATTCACATTTTAAAAAACTGTAAAACTTACAGAAAAAAGAAAGCTGAAAGTAAGGGATTATAGTACAAAAGAAAGGATAAACTTAATCTAAAGAGGAGTTATTAAAGTATTCAAGAAAAGGTCCCCACACATTATGAAACTTTATGTCCAAATTGAGAAGTGAATAATGAATCTTTTCAAGGTCTAAACAGGACATAATATCACTAAGCCATTGAGCATGAGTAGGTGAGGCAACATCTCTCCACCTAGTAAGAACTAACCATCTAGCCAAAAGAGAGGCAAAAGACAATGTTCGATGTTTAGTCAGACTTAAATGCATGTCTACTTCACCCAAGGTGCCAAAAAGAGCAATCAGAGGGTTAGGTTCGAAGTGGCAATTCAGAACATGGGATAAAGTTTAAAAAAAAAATTCTCTAGACTAGGACAAGCCCAGTACATATGAATAAGAGAAGCCTCACCCCCTTTACACTTGTCACAAACGGGACTAATGTCAGGATAAAACCATGATAATTTAGTTTTAGACATATAAGCCCTATGTACAACCTTAAACTGCAAAAGGCAGTGACGAGCACATAAACAGTTTGAGTTAACTGACTTAAGAATTGAATTCCAAACTGCATCAGATAAAGAAATATTTAAATCATGCTCCCAGGCTGTTCTAATTTTATCGAAGGGGGCACGCCTTGAGATCACTAACTTACCATGAATAGTAGATATTAAATCTATACCCAATGGATAGTACAAAGAAACAGGTCCACAACATTTTTCTCGGGCATCTCAGGAAAGTTAGATATTAAAGGGTTAATGAAATGTCTAATTTGAAGATATCTAAAGAAATGAGTATTAGGTAGATTAAACTTTACAGACAGTTGTTGAAAAGTTCCAAAATGATTATCTATGAAAAGATCTTCAAAGCACCCAATGCCCTTTCTGTACCAATCATGAAATGTTGAGTCTTGGATAGCTGGTAGGAAAAGATGATTGTGTAAAATAGGACTAGAGCGAGAGAAACAAGAAGGCCATTATATTTTCTGAACTGAGCCCATATTCTTAGAGTATATCTAATAACAGGATTAACAATTAGTCTAGGCAAGTGACAAGGAAATGCGAATCCAAGAGGTGCAGAAATGGAGAGATCCTTACTAGAGTTCAACTGTGTTGCCGCCCATTTTAGGCAGTCAGACTGATTACGAAAGAAGAACCAAAAAATAAGACAACGAATATTGGCTGCCCAATAATATAAACAAAAATTAGGCAAGGCCATACCATCTTCCCTTCTAGATTTTTGAAGGTGAGCTTTATTAAGTCTGGAACATTTGCCCTTCCATAGATAGGATGAAATAATAGAATCTAACGAATCAAAAAAGGCTTTAAGAAATAAAAATTGGTAAAGATTGAAATAAATAAGCTTCTTTCCAGCTGTGATAAGACTGCTGAATGGATCTGGGCCGTAACTTCCAAATATCCAGACCTGACTTGCACTACCTTACTTTCCCTTTTCTATTTTCTAATTATGATTTATAATTTAAATTTTTATTATATTTACTTCAATTTGTACTTCAGGGAGTGCGAAGCGCAGAGTCAAATATCGCTGTGATGATTGTACGCTCTAGTATCAATTGTTTGATGACAATAAAGTATAAAAATTTAGGAAGGATATACATTTTGATAACATTAATTCCACCTACAGAGACATGGACAAGGGTGACCACTATGTCAAACTCTATTTTGTAGAATTTAAAAGATTAGCGAAATTTTCTCAAAAAAGATTCTTAAAGTTCCTTGTTACTGTTTTACCAAGGTAAGTGAACTGATTATTAACTACTTTAAAAGTGAGGTCATGAAATACTAATGTTTGTGCTTCTCTATTGATTGGGAAGAGTTCGCTCTTGTGTAAATTAAGTTTGTAACCAGAAAGCTGACTAAATTGATTAAGAACTAAAAATATTGGTGGTAAGGAAGTAGTCGGATTTGATATAAAAAGTGAAAGATCATCGGCATAAAGAGAAACTTTATGCTCAACACTTCCCTTCCAAATCCCCATCAATTCAGCATAGCTACGAAACACAATTGCCAGTGGCTTTATGGCCAAATCAAAAAGTAAGGGACTTAAAGGGCATCCCTGTCAGATGCCACGTTTAAGGCTAAAAGACTGGGATTGCTGAGAGTTGGTCAAAACAGAAGCGGTGTGAAATGAATATAATAATTTAATCCATGCAATGAAACTTTGTCCAAAATCAAATTTTTCTAAAACCGCAAAAAGTGCCACACGATCGAACGCTTTCTCCGCATCAAGAGAAATGACACATTCAGGAGTCCCAATTGAGGGTGAATATAAGATATTAAATAAATGCTGTATATTAAAAAAGAGAAGGTGATTTTTAATAAAAACCTGTTTGATCTTTAGAAATAAAAGGTACAAGTTCTCCAATCTACAAGCCAAAATTTTAACATCGACATTTAACAAAGAAATCAGCCTATACAAAGAATGCTCTGTTGGATCTTTACCTTTTTTGGCTAAAAGAATGATACTTGCTTCGTTAAGTGATGCTGGCAATTTACCATGTTTAAACGAATCAGATAGAACTAAGAATAATTGAGACAAATGTAGTAAGGAAAATAATTTATAAAATTCTGCAGAAAACCCATCTGGTCCAGATTTACCCAACTGCAGTGCAGAAATGGCAGAGGATATTCCCTCTAGTGATAATGGCTCATTGAGTCTTGCTTTAAGATCGGAAGAAAGCGAAGGAATATTTAAATAGTTTAAAAATGCTCAACAGAGGTACTATCATTTAAAGATTCAGAAGTATAAAGTTGAGAATAATAATTCTTAAATGTGTCATTCATTTCAGAATGATTCAAAGTAATATTCCCATTTCTAATTCGAATTTTTGTAATTTGTTGTTTAGTTTTAGAGCATCTTAGCTGGTTAAGTAAAAACTTGACGGATTTATGACTGTTACAAATCAGCAACGAATATATGATTTGAGACAGGTTTTTTGATAACAAATAAAACATTTATTAAACACTGTAAAAAACCCAAAAGTAAACAAATGATTAACTTAACCAGAAGTCAGCTGCGATACGGCAGCTCGAACAGTTCTTAAAGCGAGAATGCGAAAACAGTTCTTAAAGTGATAATGCGAAAACAGTTCCTAGAAGAAGTAATGTGAAAGCCCAGCAACACACACAAAATGCTGGTGGAACACACCAGGCCAGGCAGCATCTATAGGGAGAAGCACCGTCGACATTTTGGGCCGAGACCCTTCGTCAGGAAACATCGACAGCACTTCTCCCTATAGATGCTGCCTGGCCTGCTGTGTTCCACCAGCATTTTGTGTGTATTGCTTGAATTTCCAGCATCTGCAGATTTCCTCATGAATGCGAAAGTCCAAATGCTTACACAGTCCGTTAAAGGAGAGACTTCTTGAAATGATTTAAATCCTCTTTCGAGGAGTTACTGCTGATCCCAGCCGAAGTACGTTATTCCCCGGAGGATCTACAATCGAAGGAAATAAAATGGCTTAAAGGCCCTGACCTTTCTTTGATGAAACTTTGTATCCAACCCTCTGCTCTTCTGGCAGAACAGGAGTTATCATGGATACTCATCACTAATTCCTCATGCGAAGATTAAACAAAGGTCAAATCTGTTTCCCATTGACATTAACTTTCCCAATCCTTCGGGATTTCTGAACTCCTTTAAAATCTTCACTCTCCACTGACCAAACTGGCAGTATTATAGTGAAACTGCCGGCAATAACCTTTGAGACTTAAAACAGAAAGTAAAACTTCACTTTTAAATGAAACTGCGTCATAATATCGGAATACGCAGCAACATGGAGTCAGTGGCAAATTCAGCCACGAACTGCCCACGTCACAGGGTGGGGTTCTCCTTTTATACCCTGTAAACAAAAACTATCACATGACCTCTCACTGGCGGGAAAATGACGTCACTCCGCCATCACAAGACCATTATCTCATCTCCAGCATAGCCTCAGTTACATCATGGTCATGTGACAGGTACAAGATACCCATGGGTACGTAACAATGACCATGAATATAAAATCGGCTCTTACTTTCAAGAAGCTGACGTTCAACTGGTTGAGTGGAAATAAGGTCAAACTTAGTTTGAAGTTCTATTCACTTCTTGTACAGTTTGGGATTTTTGGTCTGGGAATATAGTTGGTCTGCTGCTTTAATCTGACTGATCAAATCTAATCGCTCTACCAGACAACCTGGGATGAGATTTCAGATGACATATTAGTGTTTAAGAAAAAGGTTATCTGGTCCTTCATAAATTTTACAAAATCATTATTTGACAACAAGGTCGGGTTAAAACGCCAATGTTTATTCATTTGAGGGAAACCAGGAAAATTTATAGACAGGGTAACTGGGACATGATCCGAAATCAATATACTCTGATAATCACAAGAGCGAACAGATGGAATCAGCTGGTTATCCATTAAAAGATAATCAATTTTAGTAAAACTATGATGGACATGTGATAAAAAGGAATAATCTCTCTCAGTAGGATGGAAAAAGCACCACACTTCAGAGATACCATAATTAGAAAGAAAAGAGTGAATAGATAAAACAGATTTACTAGGTAGTCTAGGAACAGAGGATGATCCATCCAAAACTGGACCTAACCAACAATTAAAATCAGCACCCAATATAAGAGAATATAAACTCAAGTCAGGCAATAAAGAGAAAAAAATTATCAAAAAACTCCACATCATCCGAATTGGGAGCATACAGGTTAGCCAAGACTACCCTAGTATTATACAATTTCCCAGAGACAATAATAAAACGACCATTTGTATCAGATACTTTGTTGTGAAGCTCAAAGGGAACATTTTGATTAATAAGGATTGAGACCCCCACTGGCTTTAGCCGGGAAGGCAGAATGGAAGCGCTGTCCTACCCACCTTGATATAAGACAAGAGTTATCAAAACTACGAATATGTGTTTCTTGCAAAACAGCAACATCAGTTTTGAGCTGCTTAAGATGTGAAAACACCTTCCTTCTTTTAACAGGATGGTTCAATCTCTTAACATTCCAGCTTATAAAATTCAATGGGGTCACCATTGTCATTAAAAAAAACCATAAAGGGTAGTAGGCATAAACAAGATTAAACATTCAAATAACAGCTCTGGTGCAAAAATATAAGACAAGAGAATCAGGACAAAAAAATGTCCTGAGTAACAAAGAATAACTAAAGGTTCTATATACAGTGTTGACACTAGAGACCCCTCCCCCCCCAAATCCCAGAACAAGAAAGATACCAAAAAACAGCAGTAAACTCATCCAAGAAGAAAAAACCCCAAAAACCAACTTCCAGTTTCTTAACATCTTCGTAAGCTCCGTTTAATTAACAATTCAGAACCCAGAGAAATTATGCACTACAAATTAAAATTATATATAAAGAAAAGAGAAACAGTTCCATCAAAAAGTATTGAACTTAACTCAAAGTGATAATCCAGAGTAGCCTACCCGTGATAAACTATGAAAAAATTCAGTAATTTTAAAAGAAAACAGAAAAAAAGAGAAAAAAAAATTTAAGTACTTATCGACCATTTTAAATAATAAGACCAAGTCTGAAGGAGTCAAAATGGCATGAAGACTTTCAATAAATTTCTGAGCTTCTGTAACTGAGTTAAACAATTTTTTGTGACCAGTACTAAGAGTTATTCGGAGATGGGCTGGATAATGCAGAGAGGGCCTGAATCCACGACTATAAAACTCTTTCATAACTTCTTTATAACCACATAACAATTACAGCACGGAAACAGGGCATCTCGGCCATGCCGAACGCTTACTCTCAATTAGTCCCACCGACCTGCACTCAGCCCATAACCCTCCATTCCTTTCCTATCCATATACCTATCCAATTTTTTTTTAAATGACAATATCGAACCTGCCTCTACCACTTCTACTGGAAGCTCATTCCACACAGCTACCACTCTCTGAGTAAAGAAATTCTCCCCGTGTTATCCCTAAACTTTTGCCTCCTAACTCTCAACTCATGTCCTCTTGTTTGAATCTCCCCTACTCTCAATGGAAAAAGCCTATCCACGTCAACTCTATCTATCCCCCTCATAATTTCAAATACCTCTATCCAGTCCCCCCTCAACCTTCTACACTTCAAAGAATAAAGACTTAACTTGTTCAACCTTTCTCTGTAACTTAGGTGCTGATACCCAGGTAACATTCCAGTAAATCTCCTCTCCTCTGTACTCTCTAAATATATATCTTTATACTTGGCGTGGTCTCAGAACTTGAGGAGCATAATCCTCAACAGTACGGATAAAATGACCCTTGTAATCCAATTTTCCTCTCTGACATGCTTCCATGATCAAAGGGTTTTTCACCTGATAGCGATGAAAACAGAGAATATCTGGGTGTGGTCAAGAGCCCAAACTCAGGCTTGGCCAGAAATGTACAGTGAGCTCTGTCTAACTCGGGTGGGGTCAGAAGAATATCCTTCCCAAAAATCTCACAGAGTAAAGAAAAAAAATTCAACAGGAGATCCACTTTTGATAGCTTCTGGCAGACTGAGGATTCATAAATTATGATGTCTGCTCCAACCTTCAAGATCAGTTATTTTGGATTTTAACTTGGTGTTATGCTCACTCAAATCAGAACAGAAGGCTTCCAGCTGCTGAACACGACATTTTAAATCTTCGGTAGCTGACTCCAGATGAGAGAGACGTTCGGCATGATCCTCCACTTCGGAATTATTTTGATCCAATTTTGACTCCAACAAACTGAAAGACTTATATTCAGATTCAAGTTCAGATATAATCTCTTGTCGGTACTGTTCCAAAATGGAGATAATCTCGGCAGAGGAACCAGAGACAGTCGCAGTTGCAGAGATTTCTTTTTTCCCAGATTTAGGGAGCTTTGAAGCCATTGTAGGACAGGTGTATTCGCAGGCAGGTAGGAGAGTGAAAAAATTTAACCGTCTGGAGTAAAAAAAAGATGAGTGCAGAGATAAGAAATGAAACGGAGCGATAGTTTTAAGCAACTAAACTATTGCCATTTTACTGGAAGTTTGATTCTAGACATTTTCAAAAACTTTATACTTGTGAATAAGAAGAACCTCTAAATGCAAGAGTATTGACCTCATGGTGGAGCAGGCTTTTGGCACTCTGGGCTTCATCAGTTAAGAGTATTGAGCATGCAAGCTGCAATGTTATGTTTCAGTTGCACAATATGTGAGTGAGGCTATAGTTTTAAATACTGTGTTCAGTTTTAGTCACCCTGCTATAGCTATAGAAAATATCCCTAACTTTTTGACATGAAAGGTGCAAAGGAGATTAACGAGGCTGTTGCTGTGACTCAAGGGACTGAGATATGGAGAGAGGCTGAGCAAGGTGGGAACTTATGCAATGGAATGGAGGAGAATAACCAACCAATGATATTGCAGAGGTGTGTAAAATTATGAGGATGATTGTCAATTTTTCCCCTCCCAGAATTGGGAAATCAATAACTACAGGAAATAAGTTTAGAGTGAAATGGAAGGGATTTATCTATGGAAATCTAAGGGGCAACTTATTCACTCAGTGGGCAGTTCATTTACGTAATAAACTGCTAGAGGAAATGATTGAGGCAGGTACATTAACAACATTTAAACCATGAACTTGGATAGATACATGGATTGGAAAGGTTTAGAGGGATAAGGACCAAACATGGGGAAATGGGACTAGCTTGGATGGAAATCTTGATCAGGATTGACCAGTTGGGCTGAAGAGCCTGTTTCTGTGCTGTATAAGTCTATGGTTCTTATGAAAGTAAGGGATATTTTGATGCAGATTATGGTTTTGCTGTCTGAGTCGTACAAATTTGGTAATTACACATGATGTCTGGAGGAGATGTAAATGGAAGTTGAATAGAGAGAGAAAATGCTGAAACCATGAAATACTGAATGTTGCAGTTGCCAGAAATCTGAAAGAAAATAGAATACTTAACCCAGCAGTTCAGGCAGCATTTGTGGAAAGAAAAATACTAAGTTAATATTACAGGTGTCATCATAAACAGCTGGTTTGGATACACATTTCTGAATTCAACATTGTTCTTAAGAAATGTAATACGCTTATTACAAAGATGTTCCTCAAGCTTACAAATGGTTTCATTACAAGTATAAGAGGCCAATGAGAGAGTAGAGTGGAAATTGCACAAATGTCAAAGTGACAAAAAAATTACTGTATGGAGTTGAAACTTACTGATGAAGAAAATCTGTCTGTGCAATCACTGAGAATTGACTAGTTTATCCATCAGTGCTATGCTTTTGCAGGAGAGACTTCCTTGCTAAAATCTGTAAGAAAATAATTATATACAACACTAATCAATATCTAGCAAAGATATAAACGAAAATCAATAAGCTTTTACAGAAGTGACTGAATCATACAAGCTTAGAAACTAGCACTGCATGTGGATCATTGGTTTGTTATGAATGGGCTGCAATGTTTCCAGATCATGTCCACATCACATCACCTCACTACACCTTGTATGGGCTGTCTTACATACAAAAGACCAGGAACAAATTTGGTGTTCCACAAGGAATACAAAGTATCAACTGAGTATTTGTTAAATTTCTTTAGGCAGCACACATTTTTGCCCGATACAGAAGAATTTGACTCCTCCAAATTGACAATAATTTCTCAACAATTCATTCATATTCTTGTTAGTAGCTCTTGCCTTCTCTACAGCATACTGTTGCTCAGCAACCTCCCCTGTCCTAAAGAGACTCAAGTCTATGTGGGTCACAAATTCCTCTGATTAGTATTTCAAACATAATAGAAATCAAGCAAAAAGTATTATTTCATTTTAAATCATTAATGGTATTTCAGCTCCCAGCTTTAGGTGTTTAAGTGCCAGAAAAGGGTCTTAAAACAAAACGAATTACTTTACAATCAGGTCCTGCCATTACAATCTCCGTTTAAACCTTTGATCCACACACTTGTGTCTCGACCAATTGCATATGCAGTATAAAAATACAAAGAAAATCGCACAAAACTAATACAGTACTATACTTTGTAATACGGTAGTGGCAATTCTGAAGAAACACAATACAAACAACATTAGAATCCCCTCAACCCTGTGTCTTATACATAGAAGTGAAAAATGTAAACAAATACATCTCATCTAAGAAGTCTACTACTTTTTTAATACACACATGCTGAACCCCCGAACGGGGACTGAACATTTCACGTTACACGATTACATGCACAATCAGTCATGATATAATAAAGTTAGACAAAAGGGACACTTCGGCACAACTTTTACAAGATATTGCCTGGTAGTTAAATTACAGGAAGACTGACCTACTTGGCTGGTGAGGAACTTTGCAAGCCATGCTATCCAGCGTTGAGTTCTTTACTCGTGAAAATCTAAAGCATCCACATATAAAACCTGTCAAATTACTGATATTCTCGCGTTGCCAACAAGCATAAACAAATTCACATGGATATTGTAAATTAATGCTCACCTTTCCTCACCCAGCCCAGTACCTCTGGGGGAACTTGATTCCAATGCCCTACTAGCTTCGACAACAGAAAGCAAAATGGTCTCCCCGCTATCCTGCGTGTGCATAATGACGTCACCATCTCCACTAAAAGGCACAGACAACTATTCTAGCATTACCCGGATGAATAAGATTCGACGGTCATCTGGTTACAAATATATTCCTAATCTCTCGCCATACCTCTTGATAGCTTTTAATATCTAATATCTGGCTCCTTCTAAAATATAATCAGTTAATTTACTTCCACAGCTTTCTGTGGCAGTGTATTCCACAGATTCATCACATTTTGAGTGAAAAGGTTTTCTTCACCTTATTCCTATATGTCTTACGTCCAGATAGCCTGAGGCTCTGGCGGCACCAGAGATTTTTTCTTGCTGGTGCTACAGTGGGGCTGAATTATTCAGTGATGGTGCTGAGGGATGTACTGTATGGTAATATGTATTCGCAAGGCCAGACAAAGGCCAGTTCAAAAGTCGGTTTCAAGCATTATGTGCCTATTAAAAATGCTTCTGTTGATTCACAAGCAACAGCAATTGATAGATCTAATATAGAAGTGAACTGTGACAGTGTCAACAGCATCGGAGGCAACCCGGGCTACACAGAGCATAAACAAACAAACCAACAGAGCATCCGATCCACAGCGCACAACATGAATCACGCACCAATCCCGCAATCAGCATCAAATGCATGCTTTTCAACTGAAAAACACAACACTAACCCACAATGTCCACTGCTATTCTCATTACATAGACAGACAATGCCAAAAGATACACCATTATTAAAGTTAAATAAGGCAAACAGCAGATGCAAGGCTTTACCAGGAGTTGGACAAATCGTACCCTGACCATGCAATACCTCAATTAATCTGGCTACAGAATTTAAAACAAAAATCAACAGAATCACTGCTTGGAAGTCTAAGCAAAACCAGTAGGCTTAATAGCAGTAAATGTATTTTAAGATTTGCAGGAAACATAAGGACTATGGGGTATCCACCACAAAAGAATAATTATAATCAGCATTAGTCTAGGCCCAATTTTTTAAAAAAATCAACTGCACTCACCATTGACGTTCTCAGAGAAGCACAATCCATGTGTTGTTGCGATTGGTGGCAAAAGCATCAATGATTTTCTGGATGTCAAGTGCCTTGGTCCTCGGGCTGTTTATGGCCAACAGGGCCAAGTTGCCGTTCCGAGCATCACCGCTGCTATTCCTTAGGTAGTTTTTGAGGTGTATGAGGCAAGAGAAACTCCATTTGCATGAGGCAGGTGTCACGGGCAGAGTCAGTGATATGCAGATTAGTTTGTATAAATCTATAAATGCATCACGATAGGGTCTCACTAGAGCTAGAAATTCCATGGTGTCATTCACTGTCTGTCCTTGCTTTTGTTTTGTTTCCAGCAGACGCCGAACCTGATGTAGCTCTGCTGTCAGGTTCACTTCAGTCACTTAACAAAAAAAAAATAGTTGGTCATTGATGTCAGGAAGGGGTATAGTGCCCATGCTCCAGTGGACATAAGCACTGTTGAGGTTGAGAGCGTTGAGAGCTTCAAGTTCCTAAGAATGAACATCACCTGTCCTGACCTGGAATTGATGGCTTTGTGGCAAGGTTTACAGATGATATGAAGATAGTTGGAGAGTTGGTAGTGTTGAGGAAGCAATGCAATTGCAGCAAGACTTAGACAAATTGGAAGAATGGGCAAAAAAGAGGCAGGCGGCATACAGTGTTGGGAAATGTATTGTTACGAACCCCGTAACTGGGTCACTTACCAGCAAAGATAGAGAGGTCCGTTGAAGTCTGATGATACTATTTTTAACAGTATTTATTAGTAAAAATACACAAAAATAATATCAATGTAAACATACAGATAATATACGTCGTCAATACTAGATCTAAAAGTGCGGGTATAATAGTAATCATTAAGAAATAAGCTCTATCGTTGTCTAGGGGATAATGTATTGTCCGATGGAAATATAAAAGTCACTCAGTTCATGCAGGCCTTTGGGGACCGCTGGGTTTGCAATGGTTGGAGAGAGAGAGAGATTTTTGGGAGAAAAACTTGCCGGCTATCCTTTTATGATTTTGATCCGTTGGAGTCTTGTTGGTGTGGCCGTTCACTTGTGGCCTCTTCTTTAGCTAAGCCGTTCTTCCGTGGTTAGCCTGCCAATCCCAGGCAAGGGAAGGACGCACATGAGCCCCCCACCGGCTGTCGCTATTAAATGCTGTCACGGGATTTCTAGCGTTTCTCCTGGTGCGTCTAAAGGGGTTGTTCCCCAGACCCTTTTATCCTTACTCACGGGGTCTCAGATGTCAATCAGATTGGGATGATGCAATCACTCTGGTCATCCCCTGAGGGGCTTCAATGAATAGTACAGTACTCAATACAAAATTCTGTCTCCAAGAGACAATAGCCATTATCAGTGGTTTTTGTTTCGCTGAGGCCAGGACACATTCCAAACCTTGTGGATTCTCTCTCATGTCCTGGGTCCCAGACCCGAATTAATAGCGATCTTGCGATTCTCAAAAAGGAGGGGGGGGGGCGACTTTGTACCCTTCGGCCCCTCAGAGTTGCGGCACATTCGTAACAGTATGATAATACATTTTGGTAGAAGGAACAAGAGTGTGGACTATTATCTAAATGGGGAGAAGGATTAAACATCAGAGGCGCAGAGGATTTAGGAGTACTCATGCAAGACACTCAGAGATTAATTTACTGGTTGTTCTGTGGTAAAGCAGGCAAATGCAAATGCACTTGTCAACAGTTTTGGGCCCCATATCTCAGAAAGAATGTGTTGTCATTAGACAGAACCCAGAGGAGATTCATGAGGATGATTCTGGGAATGAAGGAGTTAACATATGAGGAGCGTTTGACAGCTTTGTGCTTGTAATCACTGGAATTTAGAAAAATGCGGGTGGTGGTGGTGGGAGGATCTCATTGAATCCTACCAAATGTTGAAAGGACTAGATAAGGTGGATGTGGAGAAGATGTTTCCTATGGTGGTAGTATCCAGGACTAGAGGGCGCAGCCTTAAAATTGAGGAACAACCTTATAGAACAGAGGTAAGGAGGAATTATTTTTCTAGCCAGAGAGTAGTTAATCTGTGGAATGCTGTGCCACAGACTACGGTGAAGGCCAAGTCCATGGGTATATTTAGACTGGAAGTTTCCTGATTGGCTAGGGCATCAAAGGATATGAAGAGAAGGCAGGTGTATGAGGTTGGGTGGGATCAAGGACCGGCCGTGATGGAATGGCAGAGCAGAATCAATTGGCTGAATGGCCTAATTCTGCTCCTATGTCTTATGGTCTTATGGACCCAACATTGATGTAATCGTCAAAAAAGTTCATTGATGCCTCTACTTCCTCAGGAGCTAAATAAATTTGGCATTATCCCATCAACCTTTACAAATTTTTGTCAATGCACCAGAGAATGCAACCTGTTGGGATGCGTAACAGCTTGGTATGGCAACTTCTCTGCACAGGACTGCAAGTAAATGCAGAGAGTTGAGGACATGTTTTCCATGGACTCTGCCTATACTTTTCACTGGCAGCAACAAGCATAATCAAGGACCCACCTACATCAGACATTCTCTCTTCTCCCTCTCTCATCAGGGAGAAGATACAAAAGGCAGAAAGCTCATACACCAGGCTCTATCCTGTTGTTATCAAACTCTTGAATGGACTTCTTGTACGATAAGATGGACTCTTGAGCTCACAATCTACCTCATGATCTTGCTCTGTATTGTTTACCAGCACTGCATTTTCTCTGTAGCTGTTACTCTTTATTCTATATTCTGTTATTGTTTTATCCTGTTCTACCTGAATGCACTGTGTATGACTTGATCTGTATGAACAGTATGCAAGACAAGCTTTTTACTGTATCTTGGTACGAGATGATAGTAAACCAAAACAATAATGATTGATGAATCCTATTTGCTTTTGGGATACATTGGTTACTGGTGTGTAGGTGGTGAGAAAAGGTCATAAGAGCAAAAGCTTGGGAAGAAATAGGTAGAGAACCAAAAGATGTTAGAAATTACCTGAAAAAATAACTTGTTTAAAAGTACTGAAATATAAGACTGAATCAGCTTACAATTGTTGGCTGGAAATCGATTCAGCTTCTGCAGTTTTATTTAAATAATTGGACGTATCTGATTTTAGCAAAACACCAATAAAGACAGAAAAATCACCAAACAAAACCAAGTATCAAACTAAAAATTCAAGCCTGAATGATGGAAAATTTTGCCACTTGGTGGTGTACTGACATATTGACATTTTAGGAGTAGGTTGCCATTACTGAAAGCACATAATCTGTCCTGATAATAAGTTTGAAACTTCAACAATTGATAGGAGCGCTTCAGATAAACAAAAAACTGCTGTATAGAAGACATTTTAGGTGGGAGTTCAAGAGAAATACGGACCTATATCATGAAGTATTTGAAAGACTCTGATTTATTATATAGAATTTAGGGAATGCAATTCTTTTCATTCCTCCTGTTTATCAAATGATCCACACTCTAGTCTAGTAGGTGGCGATAATGCACCTTAAAGCTGGTTTGCCAACCGCCATAAAACAGAAGAAGAACTTCAACAATTGCTTTACTCCTATAGATCTGCTAAGCTCCTGCAGCAGACTGATTGTAGCTCTGGATTCCAGCACCTGCATTCTCTTGTGTCTCTCTTCATATATCATCTCTGCAGCTACCACAGCAATGTTTCTGTTTTCTCCAGCTCTTTACCTTTACCACCTATCACTTTCCAGCTTCTTATTTCATCCCCCTCCACCAGCAAGCTGGTTTCATCTATCACCTTCCAGCTTGTACTTCTTCCCCTCCCCCACTTTCTTATTCTTGCATCTTTTCCCTTCCTTTCCAGTCCTGATGAAGGATCTTGACCCAAAATGTCGACTGTTTATTCATTTCCATAGGTGCTGCTTTGCTGCTTGACCTGCTGAGGTCCTCCCACATCCCACATTGTGTGTGTGTGTGTGTGTGTGTGTGTGTGTGTGTGTGTGTGTGTGTGTGTGTGTGTGTGTGTGTGTGTGTGTGTGTGTGTGTGTGTGTGTGTGTGTGTGTGTGTGTGTGTGTGTGTGTGTGTGTGTGTGTTGCCCTGCACTTTCTCAGCACATTTTAGGTAGTACAAAAGTCAATGGAAAATGCTACAGAATTCTATTCCTTGCCTAACCTAATAGCATGGAAGTATCCCAGGCTGTGATGAAGGCAAGGGAGGAAATTCTGATGGCTCTGACCTAAAGTTTGAAATCTTTTCCAGCTGCCTGCTGAATATCAGAAGTATTTGCAGGGAGACTGCAAAAGTTTATACAGGAGGTCAAATAGAAGAATGGTAAAGGGATGGGTATCTGGTGAGAGAATAAGAGGAACCAGAAGCAGGCCATACTCCCCCCTCTATGGTGCTCCACCATACAAATGGATAATGGTTGATTTCATCTTGGCTTCAATTCTACGTCCCTATCTGTTCTCTATAACTCTTTACTTCCCCGGTACCAGGGAGTAAAATAGATCTAGCAGACTATGCAGAAAAGGGCTCCACTTTTTCTGAGTTTAATTGAAAATGGTAATTAATGAGGAACTGGCCTTACTATGATAATAAAACAACCACCTGTGAGCATACAGACTACCGGTACTTGCCTTTAGTGAGTAAATTTCAGACTTTGTTTTACTTTTATCTGACTGAAATAAGAGTTCTTCATGTCTGTAATTAATCGTACATGGACTAAATTTTGATTACAATACATACAAGAAACTAAAAGCAAAAATCAGTGTGGATCTTTACAGTAAGCCATTCCAATAAAACACAAAACAACTACAAAGAACAATATCTTATCTTCAGACTATAGATGTTACTCAGGACTCAAAATGGAATTCAACAATTTCAGATAACTGACTAATCTGGTTTGTATCATAACTATTCTAATGAAAGCCAACATTAATTCTATTTTTCTCTCTCCATGGATACAGCCCTACTTATTCTTTTTCATTTCAAATTTACAGCAACTTCCCATTCTCATTCACCTCTTTCCATTTACAATTCCCCCAGACTGAACAGCTACAATATGACAAGCCTTCATCTCACCATGATCCTCCATATTTACCATAATTTAATCTTCTTTTAACTCCAAAAGGGTGGTGGATATACTGATAAGCTGCCATACTTAAAGTGGAGGAGAGTGGGGTTGACAGTGATATTAAATCAGCCATGATGGAATGGCCTAATGCTGTTCCTCTGTCTTATGGTCTTAAGAGGTTATACAGGTGGGTATAATTACAATGTTTAAACAACATCTTGGCATATGCTTAGAAATGATTTAGAGGAATATGGGCCAAATTCAGCTAAATGCGACTAGCTGGATACACATATTGTTTGGCACAGAGGGTTGGGCCGAAGCTGTTTAATTCTATTACTCCAGCCTATTGTGGACATCGAAGACACCAAAGAGACTGCAAATAGTGGAATTTGGACAAAATACAATCTGCTGGAGGAACTCAGTGAGCAAGCAGCATCAGTGGAGGCAAAGGGATGGTGGCCTCTTTTGGGATTGAAAGCATAAGGGAAATATACCATTATTGTTATTTTCTGGGTTCTTTCCAACCCTTCCTCTTCTTCACAACTTAGCATAGCTTTGCTCTTTTCCCTTGAACACTGTTCGCATTAATGTTTTATGAACTATTGACCCGCTTCAGTGTCACTCACTCTGCATTTGGGTGGGTGGGGGGGGGGGGGCAAGGGAAAATAAAACAATAAATGCTAGGCCAAACAGGGCCGTTAACTAAAACGCTCAGACAAAAAACGAAGCCTACACTGCGGCTGAAAAGAACATCTAATTATTAAATGAATACCGCAAGTCATCAGAGTCAGTTGACTCCACGGTCCAATTTCTCAGGCAAGGCCAATACAAAACAAAAGCAAAGTGTTGCTGTGCTCTGTCCGAGTCTTGATAAGCATTACAACAACAAGTATGGAGTTAAATACTATCATGATTAAATAATTAAAAGACACATGCAAATTCACAAGCGCTGCCAAATCTGCGGTTATGACAATCATGGGCACAATTCTCCCCACTTTTGAAGATATCTTCAAGAGGCAGTGTTTTAAAAAGGCAGCATCCATGACTAAAGGCCCATGCCCTCTTCTCATTAACACCATTGGGAAGGGGGTACTTGAGACTCAAGGCCCAGACTCAATGATTCAGATATAGTTTCTTCCCACTCACCATCAAATTTCTGAACAATCCTTGAACACTACATTTATTTTGTCACTTATAGTAATTTTATGCCTTTGCACTGTACTGCTGCCTCAAAATAACAAATTACACGTCATTTGAGATAATGATAATAAACCTGATTCTGACAATGAGTGACAAGCAACTACCAAAGCACCAGGCTCTGTAATTCCTTCCTGAGATCCCTGCAGGTCCTCTTTAAAATATACATTTTTGCTCTGCTATATTGTTCTCATATGTAGGTGATGATGGAGCATCTTGACATATAATGACTACCAAGCAGGTGCTACATGTAAGTAAATCCTGCAGAATTCGTGGGTATATCCACACCTCAAGGTATGCAACCAGTTCCTTAAAGTTGTTCCTTAAAGCTGGAGGTGGTAATGGGGACAAGCTCCCACTACCTATTCATGCTCCCAATGGCTTGCACCTCAAATAGCCTCTGACAACGAAGTCCGGCTTCTGGCCTTCATGCAGCTATTAAGCCAATCAGAACTGTTTCTACTGACAGGAGAGGGGCAAAGGCGGGTTACTGGTGCCTTAAAACCAGTCGCTTCGGGCAGATGGAGCTAATCAGCTGTGGTTGGCAGTTCATCTAGAAGGAAAACTCGGGTCTCAAATCTGGAGCCAGAGTCCCAACATTAAGTTTAATGCTGACTGGCAACTCATGCCACAAACTGCATTGGTCTCTGCCATTACTTTGGATTCATCAGAAGCGTGGGGAGGGGCATCTTGCTATATGGGCAATAGCTTATTCTCTATATAATACTGCTCAGGCTTCAGTATCTAGACAGCTAGGACACAACACCCATGGTCAACTCTGACGGACGGAGGCCTCACGCTCAGAAGGTATGCAACCAACAAAGCAGCCTACCAGCCTCACATAAAATACTGGTGGAACTATGCAGGTCATGCAGAATCTAAGGAGAGAAAAAAACAGTCAGTATCTGCGTTTTACAGGAGTACCACTGAGAGTGTCCTGACAAGTTGCATCTCCATCTGGTATGGGAGCAGTCAGGCATTGGACCTGAAGTCCCTACAAAGGACTGAGAGAATCATAGGAGTCTCCCTACTATCCATCGGGGACATTTATCAGGAGCGCTGCATAGACAGGGTCCTTAGTATGATCAAGGATCCCACCCATCCATCTAGTATCTTCTTTGACTTTCTACCGTCATACAAGAGACTACGATGCATAAAAACAAGAGCGGTCAAAACGAGAAACCAGTTTCTTCCCTCAGGCCATTCATTAGGCTTCTGAACTCCCGGCCGCATGGTTTTCGAAATGGAACTGTTCAATCTGTTCCGTACCTTACAATATTTAACATTAATGCACAGTAGTTTGTTATTTATGTGTGATTCATCTGCAGATTTTATCCGTACCTTCACAAGTTAGCTTGTGTTATGTGCTTTACACCCTAGTTCGAAGAAACGTTGTCTCGTTTCTATATATATTATAAACGTTATTTACATGTATGTACTCAATGACAATAAACTTGACTCGACACACGCACAAATGATGGAGAAACTCAGTGGAGAGGGGGGAAAAAACGTGTCGAGCCGAGACCCTTCATCAGAAATGGAAAGGAAGCCAGAAGCCCAACAGCATCTTCTCAGGGGACGATTAGATCGTGTCTCAGCTGACGAATGGAAGATTTCTTCACAAGTTGTAGTCGCCGGAGTCGCCAACAGGCGTCCGTTAGAAGCGGAACCGTCCGGCCGTCAGCAACGCGCCAGGTTTGAACCCGCGCCTGCGCACTCGACCTGGTGGGGAAAAGCGCGCGCGGGTTTGGCTGGCGTCTGCGCAGGATCGTCGGCGACAAAAGGTGGCTGGGCTTTGCCGTGTCTTCATCACCAGGTAGGAGAACGAGAGAGCTTCGGGCTTGTCTCGCTAGCATTGCGCCAAGAAAAGTTTGGAGGTCGGTTCTACCCCTGTACCGCCTCCCGAGCTGTCAGAGAGCAGAGGGGCTCTGCAAACTACCAGCCCTCGACTACAGCTGCTGCTAATGTGTCATCATCTGCAACCTGTTCAGTTTGAAATTTCGGGAACTGTGTCAGTGTATGTGGGCAGCTTCCTTGCTATCTGGTCAATACTCGTGCCATCTATATTAAAGAATATGTATAGAAAAGTGCCAGCCAGTTTGTGTACAGCAAACGCCCATCAGTAGTTACCTGACGGTAACCAACGCTGTTTCATTGATGCCAACCGAGAGATAAATATTGGCCTGGGTATTACGTATGGATGCTCTGAAATCAAAGTGTAAAGCCATGAAGAATTTTATCTGCAGTGAAGTTTTGAGTGTCACTCTGATCATTTCATTAGTTCCTAACGTAGTGTACAATAGAATTGGAAATTTATCCTTGAGTGTATTTGGGTAACTGTTGAACTGTACGGATGCTTGATGTGACGAACTGATTTGAACAGGGATAGCATTGAGAGTAATGTAGCATTTGTTGTATTGTGAGTATATTTGATGGTGGAATGTTGGAGGGGACTGGCTCTATGATACATAATTTACATGCATAGAATAATACAGCACAACTTGCTACATCTTGTCAACTACAAAAATATCCATTGTGCCTACTCCCTCCTGTTAGCAAGCTTAATCTTCTAATGTTACTTCCTACATCATCTTTTTATTTACTGCAATATTTTTGGTGCAGTACTGTATCAAATGCCTTCTGGAAAATCTTGTTATGGTACACCCACTGACTCTTCATTATTCACAGCATATGTTACTTCTTCAAAGAACTCCAATAGAGTAGTTAAACTTGATTTCTTAGTTATGAAATCCTGTTTACCATGGATTTTTCGAAGTGTCCTGCAATAACCTTTCTTGCAAAAAGATTTAGATGTTCTTCCAGTGCTAACTGGTTGGTACTTCCCTGTTAGCTGATATCTTTCTTTGCTCAAGAAATATTCACCCTGTTTAGTGTAGTTTTGGAATTCATTGCCCAATGGAGGCTAGGGAAGCTCAGTTTCTGAGTATTGAGGTTCCAAATGTATTCATTTGGCTCTAATGGAGCATGAAACAATACAGCACAGGAACAGGCCCTTTGACAAACTAATTAAACAAGTAACTAAATGCTTAACTAAACTAGTCCCTTCTGCCTACGTCCATACCCATCCATTCTCTGAATATTCATGTATTTATCAAACAATCCCTGAAATACTACTTCGTATTTACCTCCACTTACCACCCCAGTAATGCATTCCAGGCACCCACCACTGTTTCCTCACATATCTACTTACCCCACCCCCCCCAACCTTAAATATATGCTTTCTAATACTAGACATTTTAACCTTGGGATAAACATACTAGCTACATACTACATACTTGCCTCTCTCATAATCTTCTAATTTTTTATTTGTTCTCTCCTTAGCCTCTGCCATTGAAAAGAACTTGTGTGTCCACTCTATCCTTATAGCATATGCCCTCTAGTCCAGGCAGCATCCTAATAAACCTCTTCTGCATCCTCTCCATAGGCTCCACATTGTTCTTATAATGAGGTGACCAGAACTAAATGCAATACTTCACATGTGGCCTAACCAAAGTTTTATAAAGCTACAACATAATTTCTTGATTCTTCAACTCCTTGCCTTGACTATAAAGGCAAGCTATCTTTGCCACCCTATCAACTTGTACTGCAACCTTCAGGGCATGGACCCTGAAATCCCTTTGTCCATCAACACTGTTAAAGGTCCTGCCATTACCTGTGTACTGTCCTTTTGCATTTGATCTTCCAGTGTAACACCTCATATTTGGACAAATTACACTTTGAATAAACTCCATCTGTCATTTCTCTGCCCATATCTGCAAATGATCTATATCCTACCACATCCTATAGCAATCTTCTTCATAATCCGTAATGTCATCAAGCTTTGTAGACCTGAGGGACTGCAGATGCTGGAATCTAGGGCAACAAATAACTATTGGAAGAATTAAGCTGAACAGCATTTGTGTATCTGTATCATGAGTAGGCTACACCATTCACATGCCCAACACCAAACTCCCACTATTCTGAGCTCCATCGAATTACAAGGTGGACAGAGGAAATACAGCTTTCTACAAAAGATATTACAGCTAATTAATGGAATCCCTGACCCATGTCTCTTCAAAATAGTGAAGGATTGTTTAGGATGGTATGAACTTTAAGTTTATTCATCAGGAACACCTTAAAGCTTTGTGTGAATCAATTATAGCTGTATGAGTGTATCACCTCCAAAACTACTCATCAAGATTCTCTGAAACTCTGAGTCCCTTGGTAACCTCATCAGTCACATTACAAATTGTTGAATTTCAGTGAAAGAAAGTCCCTGAACCCAAGTCGTTTGTTGATTGAGCTTTATACTTGTATGTTACATACAGTAGCTGGGAAATATTTTGCTGGTGACTGGACCTATAATTAGTTCCATAATATTTATAGGGTTTAAGAGTTATGGTCACACTAACACTTAATGCCACAACTGGTTCTGATGTCAGGATTTAAATGTTCACATTCAAGAATGCTTCAGCAATACCACTGTTTGTTGTGCTGAAGGAATCCCAGCTGCCAGAGTAGCAGGAGGTGAATGAACAAACGGGAGTGATAAACGTAGATGACATCCTCACCAATGCACGTATCATTCCGTTCTTACAGTCACGTGACAGCGACTAAGAATGACAACTACACAAAACCTTCCCTCCAGGAAGTGTGAGATATTGCCATCACACTGCCACAAATCACAGATCTAACACTCAACTAGATATCTGAGACATACTATTGGCTATCAGCAGCTGCTGAATTGTCTTCCACCACAATCATCAACCTGAAATGTAAACAAAAAAGGTAAGCATTTGACAGATGGAATATTTAGAAAGGGAAATAGTTAAATGCTTTGTTTCCCAGTAGATGCTTACCATTTGCTTAAGGACACTTAATAATGGGCTGTTTTCTCATGTCTTCCCAGTGATGCTGTCATGGATAACAAAGTTATGATTACTGTCTGCATTGTGTTCTCGGCAACAATGATCTATTGAATAGAGCTTTAGAATAGTATATGGAAGTAAGGCCTTCAATTGAACTGGTCTGTACTGACCAAGATCCTCCTTTCAAGCTCACCCCATTTGCCAGTGTTTGGCCCACAAATTTCTAAACCTTTCCTGTCCATACACCTCTCCAACCGTCTTCTAAAAGTTGTACCTGCCTTAGTCACTTCCTCTGACAGCTCGTTCCACATAGATACCACTTTTGGGTAAACAAAAAAAAAGTTGCCCCAAATTCCTATCAAATCCTTCCCCTTTTACCTTAAACCAAAACTGTTTAGTTCTTGAATCTCTGACCTTGGGGAAATGTCTGTGAATATTGATTCTATCCAAGTCCCTCAGGTCCTGGCAAATTCTTTGCAAGTCTTTTCTGTGTTATTTCCACTTTAATAACATATCTCCTAAGGCAGGGTGACCAAAACCGATCACAGTACTCCCAAGAGCGGCTTCATCAATATCTTGGGCAATGGCACCATTGCCTCCCAACTTCTATTATCAATGCCCTGACCTATGAAGGCCAGCATGCCAAAAGTCTTCTTTACCACCCCTTCTACTTGTAAGTGCACTTTTAGTGAATCATGTACTTGTGCTTCAAGATCCCTCTGTTCTACAACACTCCCCAGTACCCTGCCATGCATTGTAAAAGTCCTTTCTGGATTTGACTTTCTGAAATGCAACACATCCCATTTATTTGAATTAAACTCCATTTACTATTCCTTTGCCTGTTTACTCAGCTGATCAAGATCTGCCTGTAATTTTTGATAACCCCCTTAATTGTCCACTATATCACGTGTTTTAGTGTCATCTGCAAACTTACTAACTGTGACAAATAGTTAATATCAATCACAAACAAGAATGGGCCCTACTCAAAGCCTGGAAACACACCACTAGTCATGGGTCTTCCACCTGAGAAACAACCTTCCACCATCTCTCTGCTTTTTACCATTAAGCCAATTGTGTATCCAGTCAGCCAGATCTGCCTGGACGTTTTTGTTGTGATTGTAAAACCCTGTTGGGCATTGGGAATATAGAATACTGCGAGACCGATTCAGTGTTGAGACCAATGGTGGGGGAGCTGTGTGGCCTTAGTTATGGCACAGACCAGGCCTTCATTCATGCCTTGGGATCACCTTTTATGGCCGCTGAGGAAGGAGATGCCAAAGCTAACTGTGCTGCTGGATTCTGCACTGGGTTGGTGTTGCCCTCCAGTGTTCACTGTTTAGGAGACAAGCTGGATTGCAATCTTCTGCGGCTGCCCTGGGCTTGTTCTGCAAAACATGGCTCTTGAGCAACATACATGCACCACCAATCAACAGGCCATGATCCTCAGAGACTTGTGCTATATTATTATTTTTTAAAATCTCTTTTATTTGTAATTCTGTTTTTCTGCGATCATAATTATATGTGCTACTTGTGCTGTGTGTAGCTGTTGGTTCTGTGTTTAGCAATGTGGCCCCAGAGGAATGCTGCTTTAACTGTGTGTGGTTGAATGACAATTAAACTTGAACTTGATTCCATGTGCTATAACCAACACTCCATGGATTCATTACAAGCAATTGACTGGTGGAACCCAAATGCCATTGAAATAGTGAAGTGGTGCATGCAGAATGGCATAAGGCCAAGTCAGGTATCATTTCTCAATTATACCCTCATCAATAATTGCACAATCAGCCCATCTCAAGGAGTTAGCATTCCTGTATGGAGGTAACACCTAAATTTTCCTTGTTGTCATAATTTGGATTCAAGAAATGAGTATGTTGAAACATTTAATGTAGTCTTGACAAGGCTAAAGTCATTCTGTTTACCACTTGTGGTAATTGTATCCCCTTGCTTTTCTGTTGCTTTATCAAGTGGGACACAACCTTAGTGCAGCATTTAAATTTAATTAAACTATCTGTCTTACAACTGTTGATGTGACCATGTTGCACTGTTTGATATTTTTTCCTTAGTGACTAATCAATCTTAATGCATATTTTTTTTTTCAGAATCTGTTTTGTTTGATGCAGAGAAGTGGGCATCATGTCCAAGCGTGAATCCTTCTTGCGGTCCGTATGTACAGCTTCTGTGAAGGAATTCCTGAATTTTATTGTGCTCCACGTAAGAATGTTCTTGTGCAGTTTATCTAGCTTTGTAATGGTGGTTCTTTGTACACATTCAGTGGTTCAATTCAATATCAGAATGTATGCAATATACAACCTGAAATCCTTACTCTTTGCAAACATCCACGACAAAAATCCCAAAGAGTGAATGACAGAAAGCATTAGAACTTAACGAACTGTTAAGCATGCTTTTAGGATGACTATTTTGCCACTTCCCAGAGGGATTTATCACAACAATGTCTGCCTTGTTGCAGAGTTCAACAGCTTTCTGCTTTGAGTTAAAAGTTTACTTTTTAATTGAAAATTTTAAATTAAAAGTATCACCAAAGAAAACCCAGAGTAATACAGTTTATACCAAGTTTTCTTTTCTAACCATCCTCTACTTACCATGTCAACACGAGTGAACCTGCAGATGCTGGAAATAAACAAAAACACAAAATGCTGGCAGAACTCAGCAGGCCAGACAGCATCTATGGGAGGAGGTAGTGACGACGTTTCAGGCCGAAAGCCTTCATCAGGAGTATTGTATTATTTACCATGTATTGCATTATTGTTGATTTTGTGACTATCCATTTTAATTATCTAGCACACTTATATAACCATATAACAATTACAGCACAGAAACAGGCCATCTCAGCCCTTCTAGTCTCACCGACCTGCACTCAGCCCATAACCCTCCATTCCTTTCCTGTCCATATACCTATCCAATTTTTTTTAAATGACAAAATCGAACCTGCCTCTACCACTTCTACTGGAAGCTTGTTCCACACAGCTACAACTCTCTGAGTAAAGAAGTTCCCCCTCGTGTTACCCCTAAACTTTTGCCCCTTAACTCTCAACTCGTGTCCTCTTGTTTGAATCTCCCCTACTCTCAATGGAAAAAGCCTATCGACATCAACTCTCTCTATCCCCCTCATAATTTTAAGTACCTCTATCAAGTCCCCCTTCAACCTTCTACGCTCCAAAGAATAAAGACCTAACTTGTTCAGCCTTTCCCTGTAACTTAAGTGCTGAAACCCAGGTAACATTCTAGTAAATCTTCTCTGTACTCTCTCTATTTTGTTGATATCTTTCCTACAATTCGGTGACCAGAACTGTACACAATACTCCAAATTTGGCCTTACCAATGCCTTGTACAATTTTAACATTACATCCCAACTCCTATACTCAATGCTCTGATTTATAAAGGCCAGCATACCAAAAGCTTTCTTCACCACCCTATCCACATGAGATTCCACCTTCAGGGAACTATGCACCATTATTCCTAGATCACTCTGTTCTACTGCATTCCTCAATGCCCTACCATTTATCATGTTTGTCCTATTTTGATTATTCCTACCAAAATGTAGCACCTCACACTTATCAGCATTAAACTCCATATACCATCTTTCAGCCCACTCTTCTAACTGGCCTAAATCTCTCTGCAAGCTTTGAAAACCTACTTCATTATCCACAACGCCACCTATCTCAGTATCATCTGCATACTTACTAATCTAATTTACCATCCCGTCATTCAGATCATTAATGTAATTTGATGGAATTTAGAAATAAAATTTAGTAAGACTGAGAAAGGTTCTGGAGAGACCTTTCAGTCAAATCTGCTGTGTTTGACTGAAAGAGGAATCCAGTGAATTCTGATTAATTTGACCATTGGTTAAGCAGGGCCGTTTAATTGGGGCAGGGTGCTGTTGCCGAACACCGTGCTTGGAGCAAACAGTTTTTAAATAGCATCAGTTGTGTGTTCTTGTGTTCAAAAAGCAGTTACTTTTTGTCACTGATAGTTGGCAAGAAATAAGCAGCAAGATGATTCTGAACCATTTTGTTCACTGCAGTTTCAAGCATTCAGGTTTGGAAATGCCAGAAACATTTGGGAGTGAAAATGAAGCAATTTCAACACTTCAGCAAGTTAGAAACTACAAAGAATTTGAAGGTGTTGACAATCATCTTGAATGTTACAATGAAAATTCAGAAGATACAATCGTCCAAAGCATTGTATGAAGGCAGTCTACTATCTAAACTAGGTGTCTGTGCTGATTTTGTTCATTTACAGTCAGTCAAAAGAACACAGCAGTGTACACTGGATGAATTCCTCCATTGATAACTATAAGAAACTAATACACAGTTTTATAGTAAATACAAAAGATTCTGCTGATGCTGAACGTCCAGAGCAACACACAAAGTTCTGGAGAAACTCAGCACGTCAGGCAGCATCTATGGAAATGAAAATATAGTTAACGTTTTGGGTTGAGATCCTTCTTCAGGACAGGGAAGGAAGGGGGAAAGATGCCAGAATAAAAAGGTAGGAGGAGGGGAAGGGGGATTAGCTAGAAGGTTATAGGTGAAGCCAGGTGGGTGGGAAAGGTAAAAGGCTGGAAAAGAAGAAATCTGAAAGGAGAGGAGAGTGGATCATGGGAAAAAGGGAAGGAGAGGCACCAGCAGTACGTGAGTTGAAGAGGTAAAAGGCAAGAGTACGGCATTCAAGAGGAGGAAAGGACGAGGGAAACAATTAAAAGAAATATTTTTTAGTACCGTAGTGGTATTGGTAGTGTGTTGGTGCGTGGCCAAGTGGTTAAGGCGTTCGCCTAGTGATCTGAAGGTCGCTAGTTCAAGCCTTGGCTGAGGCTGCATGTGTGTCCTTGAGCAAGGCACTTAACCACACATTGCTCTGCGATGACACCGGTGCCAAGCTGTATGGGTCCTAATGACCTTCCCTTGGACAACATCGGTGGCGTGGAGAGGGGAGACTTGCAGTTTGGGCAACTGCTGGTCTTCCATAAAAAGAACCTTGCCCTGGAAACTTTCCATGGCGCAAATCCATGGTCTATCGAGACTAACGGAGGCCTACAACTCCAGTATTGGTAGTGGTCTAATTTGTTCTGTATCTCATTTAAATCAATAATTTGTTACCAGTTAAATTATAGTTTGTCTTATTTATACCTTTTCAACTATTTCCATGAAACTTCAGCTAATTGGAACAACTGCTTAAGTGAGCCAAATACTGGATGATGCTACAGCTCGTTGGAATACTCTCCACGCCACATCTGTAGAAGTTTGAGTGTTTTAGGTGACAAACCAAATCTCCTCAAACGGCTAATGAAATATAACCACTGTCTTGGCTTCTTTATAGCTGCATCAATATAGGTATATAGCAATCAAGTTAGGTCCTCAGAGATATTAACAGCCAGGATCTTGAAATTGCGTATTCTCTACACTTCCAATCACTGTACGAGGATTGGTTTGTGTTCCCTCATCTTACCCTTCTTGATGTCCACAATCAGCTCTCTGGTCTTACTGATGTTGAGTGCAAGGTTGTTGCTGCGACACCACTCAGCTAGCAGGTATATCTTGCTCCTCTATGCCCTTTCATCAGCATCTGAGATTCTGCCTACTATGATTGTATCATCAGCAAACTTATAGATAGAATTTGAGCTATGCCTAGCCACACAGTCATTGGTATAGAGTAGAGCAGAGCAGTGGGCTAAGCACACATTCCTGTGGTGTGCCAGTGTTGATTGTCAGTGAGGTGGAAATGTTGTTTCCAGTCTGCACAGATTGTGGTCTTTGTGTTAGGAAGTCGAGGATCCAGTTATAGAGGGAGATACAGGGGTCCAGATTCTGTAGCTTTTTGCTCAAACCTGTAGGGATGATGATGTTAAACACTGAGCTACAGTCAATAAACCACATCCTGATACAGGTATTTGTATTGTCCAGGTGATCCAAGGCTGCATGGAGAGCCATTGAGATTGCATCTGCCATAGAGCTATTGTGGTGATCGGCAATCTGCAGTGGTTCCAAGTTCTTACTAAAACAGCAGTTGATTCTAGCCATGGTCAACCTCTCAAAGCAATTCATCACCATAGATGTGAGTGTACTGGGCAATAGTCGTTAAATCAGCTCACACTGCTCTTCTTGGGCACTGGTACAATTGTTGCCCTTTTGAAGCAAGGGGGATCTTCTGACAGTAGCTACGAGAGATTAAAAATGTCCTTGAATACCCGTGCCTGTTCATTGGCATAAGTTTTCAGACTCTTACCAAACACTCCTTTGGGGCCTGCCACCTTGTGAGGGTTCACCCTCCTGAAAGAGAGCCTGACATTGGCCTCCAAAACAGATATCAAAGGGTCAATGGATGCTGCAGGGATCCTTGTAGTATTATTCTCCCTTTCAAAGCGAACATAAAAGCTGTTGAGCTCATTTAATAGTGAAGCATCACTGCCATTCATGATGTCGGGTTGTGCTTTGTAGGAAAATATGAAATTTATGAAACTTGTACAATAATTTTTGCTTGTAAACTTAAAGTTAAGTCAATGCATCAATATGACTTAAAAATAAAACGTATCTGAATCCTCACCTGTAACAGTACACTTTTTCCTGCTTAATAATATCCAATTCTGTTTTGGAAGTTATCACTACATCTGCATCAGTCTCTCCTTCAGACAATGCACTCCAACTTTCATCTTAACTCATCATATTTATTTATTTCTTATTTTTTTGTCTTATTCTAAGACATAACTTCGTCTTTGTTTTAAGAATTCGGTTCCCTCAGCTATTCACAAGCTGGAGGCAGTTCACAGAGCTCCGAAATTGATCTTGGATTTAAATGTGTAACAGAAGACCAGAGAAACCTATTGAATGTAGTGGTTAGTAAATCTTGAAAATTGATTGGAATTAAACTGTGAGAATAGAACAAAAGATATCAGATTCAAGAGCAAATTTGCAATCCATATGATATGGCAATCACGTAGAATGGACATGTGAATAGAAAATTGGAAGCAAAACCCAGGTATAATATTGATCTTAAATGGTAAGGCCAATTAAGATGTGTGGGTTTACATTTATAAATGCCAGAGGTTCATTAATGCTGCAAATCCAGAACAACATAAACACAAAATGCTGAGGGATCTCAGTAGGTCAGGCAGCATCTATGGTCAACTGTTTATTTCCTTCTATAGATGCTGCCTGGTCTGCTATGATCCCTCAGTATTGTGTGTGTGTTCTTGCACTGCCATTAAGTTAATAGGAATGGAAAATTTTATTTGTATTTGATTCAGAGACTGGCAGATATTGATTAAGCTCTTATATATATATCCACATGATTCACCCTCTTATTTGGAGAGGCTGGGATTTGGTTGGGTATGGGAAGTTGTGTTACAGTATTCTCAATGTTGTTATGCACACCTTCTGATGTCTGCTCCTACTTATAGTGTCTTTAGGGAGATTAAGGTAATTCTGGTTAAACACATGAAGTTGTAAGTTCAGAATTTTGATTTTGAAACAGAAAAAGCTGCAAAAGCTCAGCAGGTAACATTTGTGGAAAGAGAAATATTTAACACTTTTCAAAACGGAGAAAGTAAGTTTGTAAACATACTGTAGCAAAGAAGGTAGAGGTCACAATGGATAGAACACAGGGAATGATTTTAATTTATTATATTTATTTGGAAAATTGGGAATCTTTTTGGAAAATGTTCAAAGTAAATTTATATCAAGGTACTCATTGTCACCATATACAGCTGTGAGATTCATTTTCTTGTGGGTATTCACAGTAAATACAAAAAACAGAATAGAATCAATGAAAGACTGAACACAGGACAGTTAAACAATCAATGTGGAAAAGACAACAAACCAACTACAAAAAGAAGAAAAAATAAATAATTGTGTATTTATTATTTAAGTAACATTGTAAATATATTGTTTGATTAAGCATTCTCATTTATTTAAATAATTCATTACAGATTATATGTAAAAATAAGGGAATTGCATATGTCAATGTGCTACCACATGGTATGTACACACCTCGCTTGAAGTAAAAGATGAAATTGGACTCGTATTTCAGGCTATTGTCTTCCTTTCAATTAATTTACTGTTTTGGAGTTACAAAACAATGATAATAAAACAATAAATATCAATTAAATTAATTTCAGGCAAACTAACTTTACTCATGTTTTGTTTCCTGGGACATGGTGAAAAGTTTCCATTAGTTTAAGGTGATTGACTAACTCAAGACAAAAACATGATAGATTTGATTTCAATTTAATTTTTTTCTCCCTTTAGAAAAATAATTCAGATCCCTTTGACCTGAATGAGTTGCTGCAGGAATTCCCACGGAAACAAAAAGAACTGTTGTGGAAGCAGCTGAAGACTCTCTTGACTGATGTTCTGATAGCCAATCCTGTGGAGAATTGGCAGAAGTTTGATGAAGACAGTGATGATGAAATGGAAGTGGAGGGTGCCCTAGATTTGGTGAGGAGATATGGCAATGTACATTTTGCATCTTAGCTAAGATTAGTTATGTATTTATTCAGGCCTCCACTAACTCAATATAAATATTCTTTTCTAGTGATTATAAGTATTGTTTTTGGTTGATTTTAAAATGTTCCTGTGACTTCACAGGAGGTGATGATTCCCCTAGAGAGTCTACCCAGATTTTCTCACCTTCTCACAACCTATTACTAAAATTACATTCACCACAAGGAATACTGCAGATGGACATTATGCAATGCTAATGTACTGCTTCATTTAAATTTCTAAACTTCATTGCTTCACTGGAGCACTTCTGTTTTGTGATATCGATGACTAATTGTACTTGAGATAAAAAAGTGTTTCTTTTCATTAATTTTTTCCAAGAGTGTAAAAGTTTGATACATTTTAAGGGATTTAAATGTTAATGAAATTTAATTACTTTAGTTTTTTAAAAGTTTACTGTAAAACTTCTCTTGTTTTTGTTCTTCAGAAGGAAGCTCTGTCTGTGATTAGTGGTATAACTGAAGCGGTTGCTGCCTCCATAAATGTAATTGATGAGAATGTTGTTTACAGTGATCTGCTGGAAATTGCCATTATTCTGAATGGTAGGCATTTTTCAGTACTCTTTCAGCTTTAAAATCTAATTAATTTTTTAATAGCTTGGATTTCTGTCATGTGTTCAATTAAGTACAAAATTTAATGATGGTTATAGATATAAGTAGAATTTAGATATCTTTGAAAGAACTATCTTTAGTGTTATCTAAGATGCCATATTTAATATGCTCTTGTGATGAGTGCTAGTAATCCTAGAAGATATTCACATGGATTCCAGATTGACTAACTGGTGCTCGAAATCAACCAACTGGTTTTGTTAGTATATTGCCATGGCTAGTCAGGTGTCACCCTTCTGAAATATTTGCTTTGTTCCATTCAAGCCTTCCTGATCCTCTCTTCAAATTTTACCAGCATATTCCTAATTCTGATGAAAGCTGCATAATAATTATTTATTTTTTCCACTGATGCTGTATTATTTGCTGAATGTTTCAATATTTTCTGTTTATTTTTCAGATTTTTAGCTCCTGCATTTAAAAAAAATTATTTCCCTTGAAATTTGGAATTGTTTTAGGTTGTGATCTCAACTTGAGGTTTTTTGAGATGAATAGAATGTAAAATAGTACAGTACATGACAGGCCTTCTGGTCCATGATGTTAAGCTGCTGACACACATGATCTATATTCTTTCTCTGCATATTCATGTGCCTATATAAGAGCCTCTCAAATGCCTTGATTGTATTTGCCTCCCACAACCATACCAGGCAGTGCATTTTAGGCACTCAGTACTGTAAATAAAAATCTTGACCCACATCTCTTTTGAACTTTTCCCCTCTCTACCTTAATTGTGTACCCTCTAGTATTAGATATTTCAAGATGGGAGACGGAAAAAAGAACCTCTGTCTGTCTTTGCCTTTCATAATTTAATAATGTTTGTTCTTCCTTAAATAATTTAATTTAGTCTATTTAGATAGGATACTAAGACCAAGGATAATGAATATTAAACAAAGTATAGTTTAAAAAACAATAAGTTAAAGGTATAAAATGTAGCAACCAATCAGCAGGTTAGGCAACTGTGAAATAGACCTGGTATCAGAAGTCAGTGACCCTTTATTGGAACTACAAGAAAAGCTGGTTTATCTGGGAGATTAATTGTTCTTCATCCATGGATGATGCATGGCCTGCTGAGTGTTTACAGCACTTTTTGTTCTTCTGGATTTCCCATACCTACAGGATTTTGCTTTCAATTAGTACACGTTAGATGTTTGAAATTCTTTTTCACAAGCTATCAAAACCAGTCTCATCATGCAAGCCCACAAATGGTATAGTGGCTAAACAATAGTCATTTTCTGTGCTGCACAACTCTGATTAACTCTTTAGGAACCTTTCCAATGCTTAAATACTTGCAGTACTTGCCTTTGGATGTCAGGATTTTTCATTTATGCTTCAAAGAGAGCTTGCGTGACTGATACTGAGGGAAAATTGTTTTTATTACAGCTAATGATGGAACGGTTTTGAATATGAATGGTCATTTACTATATTTTGATTTCTCATATGTTATAACCATAATTATTTCTGAGCTTGGCTCAATCCTAAACCATACATTCAGTGCGATATTTTGTTCTTTTAATTCCTAACTTTGGATTAAAATAAACCTGTAGGTTGCGCATGTAAATGTCAACTGACAGAAATTCTGATATGATGCTGTAGGTGAATGCAACAGTAATATTTGACCCTTGTGAATGGACTCGTTTCTTTGTCTTGGAAAAGTAGATATTTATGCATTATACTGGAGTACATAAAATTATTGCAGTCTAAGTATGTTATTTATTATGCAACATTCTTTAATGTAGAGTCATTAATAAAATGTAGACAAGTTGTAGGAGAGAATGTCATTTTTTTTAAAAGATGTCATTTTGAGTGTATGTTTCACCTCATTATATGAAACCAGTTTAGTCCTTCAGTTAATCTTTAAGAGAATTTACTCACTGCTGGTTTTCGTGATAACTTTTTATCAATGTGCCATTGTTTCATTTTCTTGCTTTTAGTGGAAGTTTATGCAAATTCAGATAATATTACACTGGGTTGGATCCCATAGATTTTTAGATCACTGTTGGCAGTTTAGAAACTTTTAAGAAAATCTTAGATAGGCACATGAATGATAGGAAAATGGAGAGCTCTGTGGGAGAGATGGGTTAAATTGATCATAGAGTAGGTTAAAAGGTTGCACAATATTGTGGGCTGAAGGGTTTGTATGGTTCTGTACTGTTCTATGTTTAATGTTCCATAACTGCCAGCTATCTTCAGTAAGCTGTTGATGCATCTGATCTCCAGCTTCACTGATTAATTAGTAGTGGTTATGCAACTAAACAACCTGAAGGAACAGGCACACTCTATATCTTAAACACAAGAAAGTCTGCAGATGCTAGAAATCCAAAGCAACACACACAGTGCTCGAGGAACTTAGCAGGTCATTTATAGAAATGAATAAACAGTTGATATTTTGGGCTAAGGCTCTTCTTCAGGACTGAAATGGAGTGGGAAGACAACAGTGGGAAGGAGGCTAGCTACAAGGTGATAGGTGAAGCCATGCGGTGGGAAAGGTAAAGGGCTGGAGAAGAAGGAATTTGATAGGAAAGGAGAGGGGGCTATAGGAGAAAGGGAAGGAGGGGGAGAGCCAGGGAAGTGATAGGCAGGTGAGAAGAGGTAAAAGGCCTGAGTGGGAAATAGGAGAGGGGAAGGGGAAAAAATTACTATAAGGAGAAATCGATAGTCATGCCATCAAGTTGGAGGCTACTCAGACGAACATAAGGTGTTGCTGCTCCACCCTAAGGGTGGCCTCATTTTGGCACAAGAGCAAGGCCTGGTCTGACATTTCGGAATGGGAATTGGAATTAAAATGTTTGGCCACCAATGCTTTTGGCGGATGGAGCAGAGGTGCTTGATGAAGGGTCTCACCATCGTAGAGGAGGTTGCATCAGGAGCACTGGACACAATAGACGATCTCAGCAGATTTGCAGGTGAAGTGTTGCCTCACCTGGAAAGACTGTTTGGGACCCTGAATGGAGGTGAGGGAAGAAGTGAATGGGCAGGTATAGCACTGAGGCCTCTTGAAGGGATGTGCCAGGGTGGAGATTAGTGGGGAGGGACATAAGGAAAAGGGAATCGCTGAGGGAGTGATCCCTCCGGAAAGTGGATATTTAGTGGTAGGATCCCTTTGGAGATGGCAGAAGTTGCAGAGGATGGTGTGTTGGATGCAGAGGATCATGGGTCGAGGAGCTCTTATCACTGTTAATGCGGCAGGAAGATAGGGTGAGCACGGATGTTCAGGAAATAGAGGAGATGTAGATGAGGGCGGCATCAGAGGTGGAGGAAAAGAAACCGCTGTACTCCAAAGAAGGAAGGCATCTCTGATATCCTGGAAAGAAAGGCTACATCCTGGGAACAGATGAGGCAGAGGCGAAGGAACTGAGAAAATGGAATAGCAGTTTTACAGGAGACAGGATGGGAAGTGATCATCAGTCAAGGTAACCGTGGGAATCGGTAGGTTTATAAAAGAAGTTGAATGACAGGTTGTCTCCAGAGATGGAGACAGAGAGATTGAGAAAGCAGAGCTAGGTGTCAGCAATGGACCAAGTGAATTTCAGAGCAGGGTGGAAATCAGAGGTAAAGTTGATAAAATTGATGAGTTCAGCATGGGTGCATGACTCATGCTTTATCTTTACCTCAAACATGTCTATCATATTTAGCATTAAATGTTCTTTAAAAATAAGTGAAGCTGTGTTTATAAAATTTTCAAAATTTGACATTAACATCAATATTTATTACTATTAGATATAATATGATGTAAAAGTTTTCAAATTTATTCTAATTTTTGCTTAGATGTATTTGCACTGTTTCTAAACAATTATTGGTTCACTTCCCAGCGAGTGGGGTAAAGCCTACTGAACACACAAGCTGCAGCAGCATTGCCTCTGATATTGAGAACTATGGGAAACATGGGCTGGGTTGAACGTAATGCTGCCTATTATCTATTTGTGAAAGGCCAGTGTTGAATTAACTGAGGTAAATTTTAAAGTATGTAATCATTTGATACTAAATTGGATATATAACCCGCTGCGAATTCACATACAGAAGTTGTTAAAGATTGTATCCCTTTACAACAATTTCTATTTAATTTCCAGTTGTCTTTGGTATTTTTGGGTTCCTATGTGGGGATAAAAAAACTTAGTCATTTCCATTTTATGCCTCATTATTGGTACAGTCATACACATAATGTGCTCAGAAAAATATGAGCTATGAGTTTGGATCACTTGTACACCACCCACAAGATACATCCCACTTCTCTATTATCCCTTCATATCACAAAATGCCAGTTTTACTCAGCCAGTCATTGTCTGATGATGAAATCCTAATAACGAATTGCAGTGATCGCAAGGACAGAATTTCTCCACTTTCAGGTTTTGATTCCTGAACTCCTTGCAGGAGTTGTTTGATGATTGGATGTCTCTCTACTTCTCTGACATCAGTATCTGTAGTAAACCTTTACCATCCACCACTCTCAAAAGGAAAGCTGCATTCCAAGTAGCTGTCAGTTTATTTGAAGTCTTAAGTTTCTTTCTTTGCTTGTGGTAGTGATCTAACCTCCATCTGTATCCACAAGACTTGTTTCCCCACAGTTCTATTCAAACTTTCCAACTAATAGAAAAGACTTCACTTAAAACTGGATTGGCAGCCTATGATGCCAGAGCTATATGCCACCCAACCCAGCCCTTGCTGTAAATAATAAGTGGGTCAGAATCATAGAAAAGTACAACACAGCCCGACAACAAGCCCTTCAACTCATTGAGTCTGGGCAGACCATCAATTGTCCATTTAAACGAATTTTGCATTAATCACCTTTCTTTATTTTTGAAGTTTCAAATTTCAGTCATCTCCCAAATCCTGTGGCCTCCCTCATGGACTTTTCTCTTGTGAGAGATGGGCATGTTTACTTGAACTTGGGGGAAGTTACCGCTTAAAGCTGATGCAGAGCAGTATGATGATTACAGATTGTAAACAAGGAGGAAATGTATCTAGCTTCCTGACCTGGGAAGCTTAGCAAGGTTTGCCTTCCTATAAGTTGGGAGTGAACAATTTATTAAAAAAAATTGTAGATATATCTTTTGATTGTGTATTTAATGTTTTCGGAGGCCCCTACGTTGGTCGAGGTTGACCATGGATGTTGTGTGCTAGCAGTCTATATGATAAGCCAGTCAGTATGCAAGCCAGGGCAGTAGGATATGGAGAGCAAGCTGTTGACCATGCAGCAGGCTTCCCCTCTCCACACAGCAGATGAACTCGAAGGAATGGCAGAGGCAGTAGCAATTTGGCACTAGTGGTGTCACAGAAGCTGCCAGTCAGATTTTCCATCTAGGTTTACTCCCAAAGCCTTCACCATGAGTAGCCATAGCTGCACGGCAGTAGAGGTTTGAGATCGGAGCTTTCCTTCCGGATGTGCTGCGAACCAAGGCTGACAAGCCTCATTTGCCTGAAGCGATTGTTTTAAAGGTTCTAGTAACCCATCTTTGCCTGTTCTCCTGTCAGTGGAAACTGTTCCTACGGTCTTAGAAGCTAAGTAACATGTGAAGGCCAGGAGCTGGACTTGGTTGTCAGAGGCTATTTGAGGTGCATGCTGTTGGTAGGTATGTGATAGGTAGTGAGAGCTTATACCCACTACCACGCCCTGGCTATAACAACCTTAAGGAAAGATCAGACATTGAAAAAATACTTAAGAGTGATAGATAAAAATAAAATAACCAATGTTGAAAGTTCTCAAAATAGCATCTTTCAAGAGCAAACAGTTAATGCTTCAGATTGATGTCCTTTCATCAGCTCTGATGACAAAATGTTCTCTTTTTCTTGCAGTAAATGCTGCAGGATGTCTTAAGTATTCCCCGTATTTTCTGTTGTATGGGAAATGTTGAAGTCATTGGCAAGGTGGAAAGTAGCTCTGGAGATGTTTGAAATGTATCAATGAGGAGACAGTGACAACGCAGCAAAAACCTTAAATATTACTGGTTATCTATGATTAAAATAAAACATGATTCCCATTAGTATTTCTTGGGAATGAATTGGAGGTTATGGGCCATTAATTTAGAAGATAATCACAACCTTGTTGAAAGGAGTTAAATCATTAAGATGATGTACTGTATATTTGATTGAATTGTAGAAGAATGCCTCCTGTTTTTGCATTTACCTGACCCAAAACAACCTTGTTCTGTGTATTCTCATCTCATGTTCCAGTGTGTTCATTTTCATTTGTAATCTGAGTCCTTTGTTATTACTGTTCCTGTGGCCTTAATGGCCATAGGCTGGTTGATCCTTAAACACTTGTAGTGTTTTGTATTTCCATCAGAGTTATCAGAGTCTGTTTTGGTCTGTTGAGTCTATGATGGCTCGAAGAGCTTTTCAGATCCCTGCGCACTGGGCAATTTAGTGGCAGTTAACGGACTAACCTGTACATCTTCAGCATGCGGGAGGAAATGAGAGCATCCATGTAGTCAAAGAATGCAGTCAAGGAATACAGGTCAACCTTCTATAATCCGGCACCATTGGGACCTGAGGAGTGCTGGATTAGTGAAAATGCCGAATTACAGAGGGATCACATTAAGCAATAGCTAACCGCCTCATCATACCTTTAAAATATCATGTAAATCAGTACAAGTTAGATAATAATGAAACAAAAATATTACATGAGTAGCAAGTGAAATTTTAATAAAATAATATACTGTATAGGCACGGATAAAATAAAAGGTACAGGTAAATGTACAGGAATTAACTTAAACAAAACAGTTGAGCACTTCCGCTTCTAAAGTGAGACGTTTAATATACCTTTAGGCAAAGTTGCATGTCTGCTAGTGTGGGGTTGTCAGGATCATCAACATCTTCATCTTGAAAAATGAGTGAAGCATCGGGAACTGGTGCTGAAACTGGCTCAACAGTTTCTTCAAAAACTGTTGATGTTGGTGGCAGCATATCTGGGTGAGCAGAAGCAGAAGTTGGAGAAAGGAGGTCTTCTATATGCCACATTTCACATGACCGCCAGGCGGCCGGGGATTCGGTGCTGGGCTCTTCCCTCTTCACTCGCAGTTACTGAGGGAATCCTCGTCAGTTTCTTTTCTTCCGCTTAGTAATATGCTGAAATTCAGTGGGTTGCCACACCTGATCTGAGGTCGTAGGCAGAAGAGAATGGAGTGCCGGCCGGGAGATGCAGGAGGATAGTGTGCGACTGCCTGCAGGCAGGCGAGAAGGCAGACCAACCCAGCGTGCGCTAGCTCCCCCCCACAGGTGGGTGCCGGGTGGCTGCGCCTTACGCAAATGATATTAATAAATGCAGGAAAACGAGCAGGAATCACCTGTCTGTGCTTTCAAGAGCGCGCCAACACGTGAACAGATCTAGCGCAACCAAAACAATGCGCAGCAGATTGGTACGGTGGCCTGGGAAATTTGAAATTACAGTTGCACGGGAAATTTGAAATCAGTGCCGGATTTTCAAAGGAACTGGATTACAGGTAGTCGGATTAATGAAGGTCAACCTGTACTAACAAACTCCACATAGAATTGAAGGTCAGGATTGAACCTGTTGTGTTGGAGTTGTGAAGCAGAAGCTCTACTAACTGAGCAGATGTGCAGCCGTAATCTTGCCTGTGGATATATAAGGACTTTATATGATTTGACTAAGAAAATGTAGCCCTGTGAATAAATACAAATTTTATTTAAGATTCTGTTTATTATCACCGGCGTTTGTCATGATATTTGTTAACTTAGCAGCAGGATTTCAATGCAAGACATAAGAGAAAAATAATAATAATAAATAAGTAAATCAATTACTGTATACATATATTGAATAGATTTAAAATCGTGCAAAAAACAAATAATATGTATTAAAAAGTGAGGTAGTGTTTAAGGGTTCAACGTCCATTTAGGAATCGGATGGCAGAGGGAAAGATGAGAGATAATAGTTCCAAGTTATTATTTGTATCTTTTCAATATTTTGAAAGGGTGACAAAAACCAATAAATCTGCAGTATTTATAAAATCTTTTGATAGCAGTTTGATTTTATTCTTTTTAGGCATTATGCCAGCATTGCCAACAGACCAAGGAGTGTTGAAAATTACAATCCAGCGTTTGTTTGAGGCTTGGTGGGAGAAAGGATTGGTAGGGAAAGAAGAACTGGGGAAAACAGTCTTCATTATGTTGTTGGAGAAAAGCTTGATGGCAAAATTCTCGGTATGTTAACATTTATTGTTCTGAGCATGAATTTTACTGAATATTAATGTATTCCTTCCACTGTTATCAGATAGTTCTCATGAGAAAGAAAACAGAAGTCATTACATGGCTCTCTATCTCTCTTGCTGTAATTATGTTACTTCTTTCTCTGCTTGGTTCCTACAGATTGTTCTCTGTGCCTGAAGTTTATCTTATTTTTTCAAGCTATTTCTTTTTCTTAACTGACTTTTCATTATCCCCAAAATGTCTTTTTTCATACAAGAGCTGTACTTATTTTCTCACATATTTCTGTTCTATTCTTTGGTGTTGGACTCTTTGTCTTTAATCTTTAGATTGTAAGGGCTTAAGATATAGGAGTATATTTAGGCCATTTGGCCCAACGAGTCTGTTCCACCATTCCAATATTGCTGATTTATTATGCCTTTCAACCCCATTCTTTTGCATTCTCCCTGTAACCTTTGACGCTTTTGTTAATCAAGAACCTATCAACGTTTGTTTTTAAAAATAACTAATAACTGGCCTCCACAACTGTCTGTGTCAATGAATTCCACAGTTTCACTACCCTCCTGCTAAAGGAAATCCTCATCTAAAGGGATGTCCTTGTATTCTGAGGCTGTGTTTTCTGATCCTAGACTTCCCGACTGCAGGAATTCCTGATATTACCATGATTTTATTTACTTGTTTGATTTGTCTTTATAGGTGAATAAATGCCGTGACTCATAAAATGTAAAGTTTGTGAGCCTCTGCCTTGATATGCCAAAACTTTCAGTGTGTTCCCTTTGTTCATTACATAAAACATTACTTAAATTTTCTCTTCATTATTTTTTGTGGTTCTTAGATGTCAGTACAGTAATTAAATGTTGCTTTCTCTTCCACTTGATCATGCACAGAATGCTGATATAGTTCGACTCTGGCAGTTCCATCAAGCTTTGGAAAGTTTTGAGTTTAATTCAGAGGCCAGTAATGAAGTGAAGGATGCTCTACTTCAGTGCTTCATGAGTATTGCCCACATAAAAAAAGAAGAGGTAAGTGAAGGAATAATATTGCATGATTTCATGCTGTTTCGAGCTATGAAGCACTGTCTGGCTACATTTCCAATTAAGAAATTCCATTCTGTTCATTATTCAGTAAGTCATTAAATTTGATTTACAGGCGTTTGTTTTTTTTTACAACAGTAGAATGTGTGCCACACTAGGATTCACCAGTAGTTGTCTGACTGATGGCTGATTGTTGGAGCAGATTTTTGAAAATGGTTGTTCAGTTTTAGGTTGTCCATGACTACTGTTCCATGAACACTATGTACTGCAATATGTGTTTAGACATGAAGACTTGGAATATGAAGGATTATCTCATTTCAGAATCAGAATTCTCTTCACACAGTATATCAGAATTAGGTTTATTATCACTGATATTTATTGTTTTGTGGCAGCAGTGCAGTGCATATGTAATCACTGTAAGTTGCAATAATGAAAAATAATGGTGCAAAAGAGGAGTAGCAAGGCAGTATTCATGGGTTCATGGAACATTCAGAAATCTCATGGCAGAGAGAAAGAAGCAGTTCCTAAAACATTGAATATAGTTCTTCAGGCTCCTGTACCTCCTTCCTGATGTTAGTAATGAGAGGAGGGCATGTTCTCAATGGTAAGGGTACTTAATCATACTGCCACTTTGGAGCCTCCATATAGTTATGATTTAAGAAATGGGAATGACATTAAAGTAAAATGAGCAGAGTTTTAAATATGTATCATTTTATACATAATTCTGTGTTTTGCTTTTGAAGTTGCACTCAAATATAACATCAGTATGGAGCATGGAGACTTTAATTGTACATTTAAATTATTTTTTTCCTCTTAGGGAAGGCGTTTCCTAAGCTTTTTGTTCAGCTGGGATGTGGAATTCGTCAAAATGATCCACGGGACCATTAAGAACCAGTTAACTTTCTTTCCTAAGTATGTACATAATATTCGGGACATAGGATGCTAGTGAATTGATTGATTTTATTCAGTAATTTATAAAAAAGAGAGCTTTGAGAAATTCAAGTCATAAAATTTTGCATTATGTTAATTATTCCGGAGTTTCTTTGTGTTATCTGATTACCACTTTTTTTTCCTTTGTAAATTTAGCAACAGTGATCACATCTGCATTTTAAGAAAGTAGGCATTTGAAGATTTAGCCCTTCATTAGGACTGGACAGGAAGGAGCACTTCCCCTTTTCTTTCCAATTCTGATGATGGGTCTTGACCCAAAATGTCAACCGTTTATTCTTTTTCATAGGTGCTGCCTGACCTTCTGAGTTCCTCCAACATTCTATGTGTGTTACTCTGGGTTTCTAGTATATGTAGAATCTTTTGTGTTTTTTAGGAAAGAACTGGCTAATGTAGTAGAAAGATACTTCGGCCATTATCATTTACCTTTTCATAACTGTTACTTAAACTTTAATTATATTGAAGAAAACTGTTGTAGCCCCCTTACCAGGCTCGTATGCAAACTTGGCTTCTTAGCTGGCTCTGCTAACAGCCATGACTCAGCAGTGAGAAGGCCACCTTTCATAAACAACATAAGTCTAGGGTTGGTATGATTTGGGGTTCAACCAAACAGGAACACTGTGATGTTCCAATTAAAGAAACCTCGATTTGAGCAAAAACTGCCTGTACACAATTGTCAGTCGGCAAGAAATAACAAATCGCACACTGCATAAAATTATAAAGAAAGTGTTTTTATTATGAAGCACCCTGGTTTCCTTGGCTGCATAAATTTAGGGAAGTCAACCTCTGGCCCCAACAAACTTGTGAGACTGAGGTACAATCCCACCCCAAACCCCTTGTTTGATTGGATGCAGTGTAATTTGCTACCCTGTTACAAGTTAGTGCCATGAAATAACAGACCACCCACTGCATACGATTAAAAGATTTATCTTTGTTATTCTTAATTTGACTAAAAGATTAGTAAAGAAAAGGGCCTATTTTAACGAAACAGTATAATGTGCACAAGTTGGAGCTCACAGTTCCTCCAAGTCACTGATCCTCAGTCAATCTTGCCCCGGGCTTCGTCAAATCACGGTCCCACTCCAGGTCGACTTTTACGATCTCTTCTCTCCGTCGTTGTCCCTCTTCATCTCCTCTCAAGCAAAAAGCCCCAAGCTCAACCTTAGTGTCCCTCACCAGAGAAATCTCCCCTTAAATTTGACCATCCTATTTGGATGGTGCATATTTCTCCTCATCTCTTGCCTTCAGCAGTAACCCAAACATAAGCTGAAAATGGACCAAGCTGAAAACAAGCAGCTCTCACATTTCACCAAATGAAATATACACAGCATAACAGTAAAAATATGAACTAGGGCATTACAATTAATTTCAGCTTTAACAAACCGCTGTTAAGAGAAAGAAAAAAATAGAAGTACCCATTACAGTTAAACCAGTTTAAATGTGCATATCGCATTGGAGCTTATATTTTCCAAAAGCTGAGTATGACAGTTATTCGTGGCATTGAATTCTCATCACCAATCACTGGTAGAGCTTCCCATCTTGGACTTCTTCGTCTCGTGAAGCACTCCTTGCAATCGTGTCTTCCGATCTGATTGAATCCTATAGCCATCATTCTCTTTTTCAATCTTTTTATTAATATCAACATAATAAAATTGATACATAGTTATTAGGGTTACAAAATTACAAAATCTAAATTGAGCACAAAAGGATACATTGCAATAAGTACAATGTAGTTAAGTCTTCCCAAATCATACAAGATACAAATATAATATAGACAAGACAAAAAAAAGCTAGGTATATCAATATAAAAAAACAAAAAAAAGAAAAAGAGAAAAAGAAAAAAAATTATTACCCCAAAAAACAAGAATAATCTAACAAACTAACCACTAACTAATAGAAAAAAAGAAGAAAAGAAAAAAAAACAACATGGGCACATGATTGCACAGGACGAGAACAGAATGACAGAGATCCCCTACTAGGTGTAGGTTCCATGTCAGGTTCTGGGTCAACACGTACCTTCTGACCTAGGGGTAAAAGGAGATTCTGATGGAGAATTTTGATAGGGCCATTCTCATCTTTACCTGTAAAATTGGCACATTTGGCACCTTGTTCTTCACTACATAAGGCATAGACACCTAGTGGTCAACCAACTTGTGCTTTCCTGGTCGCCCCAAGTTTTTTATTAAAACTCTCTTCAGGCATCGGTTGAGAGAATCTAATGTTTTGATCATATCTCCTCGTGTTTCCTTGATTTTGCTTGGTGGCAGAAACCACTGCTAACTTATAAGCCTTTTGCAGTTCTTTCCTCATGACAGACACAGAATTGAGATATGTCTTCTGTGGCAGTGCCTTCATCGCCAGCTCCAAAACAAATCTATAGGCAATCTCACTTCACGCCGGAACATCAAATAGTATGGCGACTATTGTCGTGGTTTTTCGTGCCTCACAAATGACCAGGAGACGCAGAAAATTCTTCAAGAAGGGTTAAACTTTAATTTGCAAATCAAAGCTGAGACAGTCAGTGAGCTAGTCGCTGATTGCCCACCGATCCCCGGACACAGCATTTTTTATAGCAATTTCCTGGTCCAGTTGTATTAGCATATGTACCGGTAATCGATCTATAGTTGCGTATTACACGTATTACACGTACATCATTGTCCCTATTGTTTCTATCAATTGGCTTAATCATGTTCTAATCTACATCTCTTAGCTACCTCTCATTAACACACCATTGTCATCTTAAGACTGCAGTCTCCTACCAAATTGGGTACATGCATAGCAAGTAGCAAACTCAGAACTGAGCAATGTTCTAATCTACATTTCTTTAGCTCTTTAGCTACCTCTACATTCCTAAGATTTCATTCTACTAAATTGAGTACATGCATAGCAAGCTCAGAACTGACTTCATAGTTTTGGTAAATTTATACGTTTATACTCCAATATATATCCCCCTTTGAGACCCAGAGGGGTCTCACACTCACACAGAGAAAGAAGACTAAGAGTCTGCGCACAAAAGCCCCAATAAACTCAAGCACTTATTCCCAAATCTCGGGTTAAACTAAAATTTTCTGCGCCAAGACCTCAAAGTATTCTCTCCGTTACCCTGGGCCGCTGAGCCAAAAACCTGTCCCTATTGTATCTGAGACAGGGAAAAAGACTCAGCAGCCCTTACAATCTACTCCCACACTGTCGTTTTGCTCCTGTTCATCCTGCAGGTGTTGTAGGCTGTAACGATACATTTTCGGTGTTTCTTTCTCCACTAAGCTTGCTTCAGTAATTGCCACGAGCATTGGATATTGTTTGGTTGCAGCATGCACTACAAGAGATTTGAGTCAAGGAAGAAAACAGCACAGCACAACAATATAATACTGAGTTATTGCTATTTTAGTCAGCCATGCTCCCCATCCTCTGAGTCTACTTTCTAACCAATCAAAGAACTGATGTCCGAACCCTGCATTCTGTTTGACCTCTGTCCGCAGATTCTTTAACTTATTCATTGCTCCGGTGAAAGACCCTTCTGGGCTAGTATTGTTCGGTATGAAAGTGCAGCATTGTTCTCCAAACATTACACACACACCCCCTTTTTCCTACAAAAGCCAATCCAGTACCTGTCTGTTTTGCCACGCCACCCTGCTAGTTGCATCCAGCTGTTGCCCTAAGGCCTCCAGTGCATCATCGGTGTAGTTGATGAATCTCTGTTGATTGTAGTATATATAGTTTATCCATTCAACATTTTTGCTTACCCCTATCACAGGTATGATAGCTTCCCAGTGAGCATCTCATGCGGTGTCAGGCATGTCACTCGATTAGTTTGCATGAGTTTGCATGCGGTAACTCATCAATGCTAACGGTAAAGCATCGATCCAATTAAGTTTAGTGTCTGCACAAATTTTGTTTAGTTTGGCTTTCAGGGTTCCATTAATTCTCTCTACCATGCCCTGCGACTGAGGGTGGTATACACATCCAAATCTTTGCTTTATCCTCAGCGCCTGTAGTACCAGTTTGACCACTTTCTGGATAAAAGCTGAACCATTGTCTGAGCTAACTTCTGTAGGTATTCCAAACCTTGGGATCACTTCATTTGTCAGGAATTTTACCACTGTCTTTGCCCCTTGATCTCTTGAAGGTACCACCTCCACCCATCTGCTAAATCGATCAATTACTACCAGCATGTATCTTTTCCCTCTCACTGTCTTTATCATGTCTACGTAATCGATCACTAAATGTTTAAATGGTCCTTCAGGTACAGGAATGTGACCTATTGGGGTTGTAATTTCCCTTCCGAACATTATTTTGTGCGCATACCTCGCACTGTGACAAAACAAAGTCCACTGAAGCCTGTAAATAAGGTGACCAAAAACCATCCTTCTTTATTTTCCTTATCACTTCCCCCCTTGCACAATGGTCCATCCCATGCGCTTCTGAAATCAGAATCGTCAGTAGAGGGGTGGGCGCTACCAACAAACCATCTTCCGTGCTCCACAAGCCTTCCGGGTTCTGCTTGGCCCCCCTTTTTCTCCACATTGTCTGTTCTGCCAAAGTTGCCTTACCTTGTATTTCAATTAGGTCCTCTACGTCAGGTTCTGGAGTTAGGCTTACCTGGGGGGCAATGATAGCTGACGTACACCCAGACGCTTTTCTGGCTGCCTCATCCGCAGCTTGATTTCCCTTTGTTATTACATCATTTCCCTTTTTGTGTGCCTGACATTTTACTATAGCCAATGCTTTAGGTTTCATTATGGCTTTTATCAAGTCTAGAATTTGCTGACAATGTTGTATGGGATCTCCATTACCTTTTTAAAAACCTCTCTGCTTCCACACTGCCCCGAACATGTGCTGTGCATGTCCGTGAGCATGTGCTGAATCAGTATAGATGTCTACTTTCTCACCTTCCATCATTTCACACGCAGCTGTCAGGGCTTTGATTTCTGCTAGCTGGGCAGAACACGGTTGGGGACAGGACTCCATCCTAATAATCTTATAGCTCAACTGATCCTGCTGCACCACTGAGAATCCTGCGTGATTTCCATCATAATCCCTATAAAAAGAGCCATCTAAGAACAGAACCTTTTTATCTATATCTTCTAGTGGTTCTGACCGTAAATCTGCTCTCAATTTGGCAAATGCCATCGTCTTCCCTACACAATCATGGGGTTCTCCTTCATAGTCTAAAGGGACAAAATCGGCTATATTACTGGTAGTGCATCTCTGTATAGTTATGTCAGGAAATGTCAATAGCATCTGATACGCTGCTATCCTGGCTGGCGTCAGCACAAATTTCCCTCTTTCTAGTAATTCTGCTACTTTGTGGTGTGTGTACAGAATCGCAGGATAGCCCAGGGTTACAGATGATGCCTTTTCATATGCATAATACAGCGCCGCCAATCCCTGATAACAGGGTGGGTACCCCTGAGCCACTTCATCTAGTCTCGTACTGTAGTATGCTATCGGCTGCTTTGCTTTTCCTGTGCCTGTCTCTTGTGTTAGAATCGCTGTGACATAACCCTCCTGTCGATTGGATACATACAAATAAAAAACCTTCTCGTAGTCAGGCAAAGCTAATGCTGGTGCTGACTGCAATTCCTGCTTAATAGTATTGAAAGCTATTTCTGCCTCTCCATTCCACTGTAAGCCGTTCTTCAAATTTGTATGTCCTGCTTCTTTTATTATCTTTCTCAAAGGTGCCACTATCTCAGCATATTCTCCTATCCAATCTGAGCTGTACCCTGCCATTCCCAAAAACGTCATCATCTGCCCTACAGTCTGGGGTTTTGGGGCCTTAGTTATTGCCTCAATCTGATCTGGTGCTATCGCCTTCACTCCCTTGGATATTACCCTGCCTAAGTACTCCACTTGCTGCGTGCAGAATTGCAGTTTCTTTTTGGATACTTTATGTCCTCCGCGCGCTAATTTCTCTAACAGAGTTATAGTGTCCTGCTTACACTGTTCCTCGCTGTGGGAGCAAATCAACAGGTCATCCACATACTGTAACAATGTACTTTCCAATGGTATGCCCTCTAGGTCTGCCTTCAATACCTGATTAAAAATGTGTGGTGACTGTTTAAATCCTTGCGGCATTCTGGTATAGGTATACTGAGCACCTCTGTAAGTAAATGCAAACAGATACTGACACTGGTCGGCCAGAGGAATGCTGAAGAAAGCCGAACACAAATCGATCACTGAAAAGTAACTTGCTTCTGGTGGAACATTAGTCAAAAGCGTGTGTGGGTTGGGGACTACAGCTGGCCAGTCCTCTACCACATCATTTACCGCTCGCAATTCATGCGCCAATCTCCACTTAGATTTATCTGCTTTTAAGACCGGCAGCAAAGGGGTATTGCATGGACTGTTTGTTCTTTTAAGCACTCCTATTTCAAGCAACCCCTGCACTGTCGACGCTATTCCCTCTTCTGCTTCTGGTCTTAGTGGGTATTGTGGTCTCCTGGGTGGAATTGCTCCTTTTTTCCTTATTTCCACCGGACTAGCTGTTCCCATAGTACTTTGGCAACTGATTCTTTGTGGGAAAGGCTTGAGCATATGTAGTGTAATGATCAGTGATGACCAAGACATTCGCAGCAATGCTGGGATCAGGCTTTCTAGATAGGAAATCCATACGCACTAAATCAAGTAGCCTCGAGCTCTGTAAATTAGATAATGGAGCAACTCTTGTAGGCAGCGTCTTCCTCCGAATACATCAGATGCACGACTTATTGTACTCTTCAACTTCAGGTTTCATTCGGGGCCAATAGAACTGATCTTGACCAATCCATAGGTCTTATCAAATCCCAAATGACCCAAATCATCATGAAGTGACTTCAACACATTAATTCAAATGTGTTCTTTCTGATACACCAACTCATTCCCTTACTGAGCCTCACCGAAGTTTCCCGACATTTCAATTTAAGTAATGGTTGGGTTATTTTCCGAAGGTTTTCCTGTCCTTCACACTCCCACTTGAAATGTCTATCCTCACCTGAGTTGTAACAGAAAATACTGGTTGCTTCCCTTGTTAAGAGACCCCTGTCAGCAGCAGCCCTATCTGTGAGTGTGGTTTCCTATTGGACTTGTCACACTTGGTGGCAACACTAGCCGACATCAACCAAGGTACCTCGGCTTGCAGTTTTTTCACTTCATCCTGTAAAACCCCCACTTGTATGGCATGGGGGGGGGGGTCACTTCAGCAACAGAAGCTATGACTGAGGACTTTGCCCTGCTGACGGAGGCCTTCCACTTCTCCATCATGTTTTCCTCCTCTCTTTCTTCTCTGATCAACTCAACAAATGAGGGAGGGGGATGCACCTTATGAGACATTCGAATGCTTAAACCAATCATGTCGTGTGAAAGCATACCCTTCGCAACTTGCTCCATTCTTAATAGATTTATCTTGGCCAGTTGAATGACCCCTTTACGGCATAGGCAATGCAGCTGTCTCTGTAACCTGAAAAATATAGACAGAAAATTTCTCCCCTTTCTCTTGGAATGTGTGCCTGAATCTTTTAATAAGCTCTGATGGGCTGTCCATCATGCCATAAGCATTTTCAAATGCTTAGATGTAGCCCTTAAATGTGACCAGTGGGATTTCTGCCTTTATGGACTTCACCTTAGCACTGGACCTTCCAGACTTTCTACCAGTTGCTGTCTTTTCACTCATCCAGTAACTGAGGTGTCTCATATTCCTCCTCCCCATCGGGAGTGGTCTTGACTCCAGCAAACACTCTCAGCCTGCAATAACTTTGCTGTACACTTCGGCATTTATCTACCAGCAATGTAATAGCCAATACCAGCTCAGAATTTCCATCACCTGCTGAAGGACCTATGGGTCCTTTCATGGGACCTTTCACATCAGACAATTCTTCCTCCTCACTTCACAGAAGTGAGAACAACTTATCTTTAAAGTCTTCACCCTCCACTGCAAACAATTCATCTTCTCTAAAAATATGGACTGCCTCTACAGGTATCCCTACCCTTTCAGTCAGTGCAACTTCAGTCACATCACTGCTAGTCGTACTAACACAACATGTCAACTTTTGAAGAAATGTTCATCTTAGTTTTGGTTTCATTTAAGTTTTATTTGTTTAATTTATTGCTGTATAGCACAGAATAAGCCCTTCTGGTCCTTCAAGCTATGCTGCCCAGCAAACCCTCAATTAAATCCTAGCCAAATCACAGGACAATTTACAGTGACCCATTAATCTACCAACCGGTATATCTTTGGACTATGGCAGGAAACTGGAGCACCCGGAGAATGTATAAACTCATTACAGGCAGCTACTGAAATAGAAATCACATTACCTGTACTATAAAGCATTGTGATAACCACTACACTACGCTTCTGTGCAGAGTTTTTTTTAAGCATTATGCTGCACTTCTGCAAAAATGGTATAGGTGGCAGTCAGAGTTTGTCACGTATTCCAGATGTGCCAAGTAACTTTGGCTCCATGTTGAAATTACTGTGCATGTGCCGGTGTGTATAACACTTAACGTTCTTAATGAGTATCACTAAATTGCACCAAAGGCGTTTATAATTGCAACATACAGTACTGTGCAAGAGTCTTGGGCACATATACAGTATATAGCTAGGATGCCCAAGACTTGCACAGTACTCCATTTGTCAATGTGGACCGGAGCTTGTAAATCTGGCAGGAACAAAGGATGTTGGGAATGGCGGGTGTGGAGCGCTGTGGAAGGGGTGTAGGGCAGGTGGCAGAGAAGGAGTGCCAGGTGGGGTTGGTGTTTGTGCAGAAACACCAGGCAAAGTAATTTAATTCTAAACAATTGGTTTATTGATCGTAGATGAGAAAATCTGCAGATGATGGAAATCCAAGCAACACACACAAAATGCTGGAGGAACTCAGCAGGCCAGGCAACATCTATGAAAAGGAGTAAACAGTCAACATTTCAGGCCAAGATCCTTCATCAGGACTGGAAAAATAGATTAGAAGTTAGAGTGAGAAAGGGAGGGGGAGGGGAGAAAGAAGTACAAGGTGGTTGGTAATAGGTGAAACCAGGAAGCTGATAGGTGGAAGTGATAAATGGCTGAAGGAGGTGGAATCTGATTGGAGAGGGTAGAAAACCATGGCAGGAAGGGAAGGGAGAGGAGCACCAGAGAGAGACGATGAGCAGGTAAGGAGATGAGACGAGAGAGGAATACAGGAATGAGAATGGCGCGGGGGGTGGGCGCAATTACTGGAAGTTCGAGAAATCGATGTTCGTTGATCATTACTGAATGTTTCTCTGGTCTTCCCGCTCCTTCCCCTTTCCCTAACTATGATGCACCTTTCCCAGACTGTGATACACCTTTCCCTGCCCCCTTCCTACTCTCAGTCGACAGTAGAGACCCATATCACAATCAGGTCCATCATCACTTGTATGTCAGGAAATTTGTTTTCTTTTTGCAGCAGCAAATCAGTGCAATCCATAAAATTACTATAGTACTGTGCAAAAGTCTTGGGCACCCTAGCTATATACTGCTTAAGACTTTTTCACAGTACTACTTTTACAGCATTGTTCATGTTGTCATGTATATTTTGAAATACTAAGCTTCTGATTTCATTTTTCCCTAAAGGTCCATAATACCTTTTGTAGCTGAAGTATACTTTAGAGCTTGGAAGAAGGCATCTGGATTGTTTCTAGAGGTTAGTGTTAATGACATCACTCTCTTGTTAATCCTCGTATGTTTTTCAATTGTAATGTGAGTTTTGCCTAGAGAAGAAACAAGCCCTCTCTTTTATAAATTGAGAGATGGGGCTGTGTACGTACATCTACTGATGCCTCTGGACACATCTTCAATGATGTTCCTGGAGTCATTGGGTGTTTTGGGTCTTTCAACATCATTCACCCTCCTCCATGTGACCCAGCCGAGGCTGATCAGACTCCAGCTTGTGTCCAGATGGCTAGCTACTTATGATTCCATGGCTCCCCTCTTTTGAGGGGCAGCCATCTTGAGGCCCTCTCTGCCGCATCGGTGGTACTGCGGATGGCTCTCCTCTTCCTCTCTCCCTCGATGCCCAAATTGCTGAAGGCTCCAGCTAAAGAACGTGCTGCAAATCCCCTACAACCAACCTCCACTGGGAGACACCTCACTCTCCATCCAGCCTGCTGGCAGTTGCTGACCAGTCCTGTGTACTTGGAGAGCTTCCTTTCAAAGGCCTCTTCCAAGCGATCTTCCAATGGGACTGTCAGCTCCAGCATCACCACACGCTTGGTAGACTCAGACACAAGGACAATGTCTGGTCACAAGGTGGTGGCTGCGATATGGTTGGGGAACTTCAGTTGCCTTTTGAGGTCCACCAACAGCTGCCAATTCCTTGCAAAGCTCAGGATGCCTGCAGATGTTCTTTTGGCGGGTATTGGCTGCTCCCCAGCTCTGACAAAGGCAATGGCCTGCTTAGAGGGTCGTGACGCAGCCTTGCCTCTGCTTCCTGAATAGCTTCCTCTGCCCTCCACTTCCTGCCAGTCCTCAACCTTCAGATCACTTGAGTCCCCGTACTGTACCACTTCTCTGGCTCTTGTTACCTTGAATTTCTCCTCCAAGGATTTGAAGGGCAGTTGCAGTTTGTTGTGGTGTCCATAGAGTGTGATGCTGGTCAGGCTCTTTGGCAGCCCCAGCCATCTCCTGAGGTACTTGCTGACCCTCCTCTCTAAGGTTTCGACTGTCGAGATCGGAACTGCATAGACGAGGAGGGGCCACAGGATTCTGGGATGAATACCATGCTGATACACCCAGGCTTTGAACTTCCCAGGTAGGCCAGACTTGTCCACGGATTTCAGCCAGCCATCTAACTTGGTGCAGGTCGCCTGAATGGATGTCGTGTCACTTAGAGAACTGTCAAAAACTTTACCTAAGCTCTTGACTGGCTTTTCTGTGATGGTTGGGAATGCTGTGCCTGTGATGTTGAACCAGAACTTGTTCTTCACCTTCTCTTTCCTCAGCACCATAGATCTTGATTTGGCTGGCTTGAAATGTATCTGGGCCCACTCCACTAGCTTTTCGAGCCCCTGCAGAATCCACCAGCAGCCTGGGACTGATTCTGTGGTGATTGTGAGGTCAACCATGAATGCCCTGATGAGTGGTTGCCGTTGAGCGGAATTCATTCTGGACCCTGTACACTCTGGTTCAGCAGACTTAGTGAGCATGTTCATGGCTAGGGAGAACAGCGTCACTGAGATAGTGCACCCTGTTGTGATGCCGATCTCCACCTTGTGCCAGCTTGATGTAATTGCTCCTGAAGATACCCTCATCCTGAAGTTGCTGTAATAATCAGCGATAAGGTCTCTGATTCTGCTAGGGACGTGATGTTTGGTCAGTGTGAGCTGCACCAGCTTGTGCGGAATGGAGCCATATGAATTTGCCAGGTTGAGCCACAATGCTGACAGGTTGCCCGTGTTCTCTCTGGCCTCCCTGATAAGCTGTGTCACCACACCGGTGTGCTCCAGACAGCCCAACATTCCTGAAATGCCACCCTTCTGGACTGATGTATTGATATAGGTGTTCTTTGCTAGGTAGGTGCACAAGACTCAGGTGCAGTCCCTCAAAAGTTTATGGGGATTATTCTCCTCTTGGAATCATTTAGAAATGAAAATGTACAAATTACCTCAATCAACCAGACAAAATAACCTCAAAATAATAGTACCTTGTGAATCAGCTGGATTTTCTTTCCTTTCCATCTGTAATAGATTCTTCTAATTGAATGGATCGGAATGTTTATGTAACCTCTCCATTTTTATGTACTGCTTACATCATATTGCTAATCAGGAAAAAAAGTGGAAAGTACTACAAAAGAGAATAGGTTTAGATCAGTCAATTTGCTTTTAAAGATTAAAATCATTATTATAAATACGGAAATTGAGTTATCTTGCATTTGACTGACTTGTAGAATGAGTTGAAAATGTTGAATACTTTAGTTTGTTCCTATGTTTTCTATAGTTACTAAAGATTATAGTTAATTTTTCATACTCCATTTTATGAAATTAAATCATTGGCTGCTACATGGTCACTGATCATTTGAATTATTGTTTTATTTTGTAAGGTTGATAGAAAAAGACAGTCAGAAACCACAAGGGAAATTGGTCTGTAAATTTAAAAGATTTAGCCCAATGAATCAAAATGGAATGATTACAGAATTTAATAGAGTGAGGTAGGGAATGTGGAACTTCAGCATGTTAACAAACTGTTATTAATTTTTTTTAAATGCTGGAATTATTCTGCAGGTTAAGAAGTAGATTAACTCCTTCCTCTCCGTTCTTGCTAGAAAACAAATCTTCTCCTGAGTCTCAGTTCTCTTGCAGATTGTACCAGGTTTTCCTCCAGGATTTCTCTGTATTTTGCTGCATTCATTTTACCCTGTATTTTCACAAGCCTTCTAAAGCCAGCTGCAGTGAAACATCCCCACAGTATGATGCAGCCACCACCATGCTTCATGGTAGGTATGGTGTGTTTTTGATGATGTGTGGTGTTTGGCTTTGGCCAAACATAGTGTTTAGTCTGATGGCCCAAAAAGCTCAATTTTGGTTTCATCAGACCATAGAACCTTCCTCCAGCTGACTTCAGAATCTCCCACATGCCTTCTGGCAAACTGTAGCTGAGATCTCATAGAACTATAGAACATTACAGCACAGAAATAGGCCATTCGGCCCTTCTTGGCTGTGCTGAACCATTTTTCTGCCTAATGCCACTGACCTGCACCTGTCCCTCCATAACCCTCTCATCAATGTACCTGTCCCAAGTTTTTCTTAAATTTTAGAAGTGAGCCCACATTCACCACTTCATCTGGCAGCTCATTCCACACTCCCACCACTCTCTGTGTGAAGAAGCCCCGCCCTAATGTTCCCTTTAAACTTTTCCCCCTTCATCCTTAACCCATGTCCTCTGTTTTTTTTTCTCCCCCACCTTCAGTGGAAAAAGCCTGCTTGCAATCACTCTTCCCTGTAACTCAGTTTCTCAAGTCCCGGCAACATCCTTGTAAACCTTCTCTGCACTCTTTCAACCTTATTAACATCCTTCCTGTAATTACGTGACCAAAACTGCTCACAATACTCCAAATTTGGCCTCACCAACGTCTTATACAACCTCACCATAACATTTCAACTCTTATAATCAGTACTTTGATTTATAAAGGCCAATGTACCAAAAGCTCTCTTTACGATCCTATCTACCTGGGACGCCACTTTTACGGAATTATGTATCTGTATTCCCAGATCCCTCTGTTCTACTGCATTCCTCAGTGTCCTACCATTTATCTTGTATGTTCTACTTTGGTTTGTCCTTCCAAAGTGCATACCTCACACTTGTCTGCATTAAACTCCATCTGCCATTTTTCAGCCCATTTTTCCAGCTGGTCCAAATCCCCCTGCAAGCTTTGAAAGCCTTCCTCACTGTCCACTACACCTCCAATCTTTGTATCATCAGCAAATTTGCTGATCCAATTTACCACATTATCATCCAGATCATTGATATAGTTGACAAATAACAATGGACCCAGCATTGATCCCTGTGGCACACCACTAGTCACAGGCTTCCACTCAGAGAAGCAATCCTCCACTACCACTCTCTGGCTTCTCCCATTGAGCCAATGTCTGATCCAATTTACTACCTCTCCATGTATACCTAACGACTGAATCTTCCTAACTAACCTCTCATGCGGGACCTTGTCAAACGACCTACTGAAGTCCATGTAGACGACATCCACTGCCTTCCCTTAACCCACTTTCTTGGTAACGTCCTCGAAAAGCTCTAATAGATTGGTTAAACATGACCTACCATGCACAAAGCCATGTTGACTCTCTCTAATAAGTCCCTGTCTATCCAAATACTTGTAGATCCTATCTCCTAGTACTCCTTGCAATAATTTACCTACCACCGATGTCAAACTTACTGGCCTATAATTTCCTGGATTACTTTTAGAGCCTTTTTTAAACAACGGAACAACATGAGCTATCCTCCAATCCTCCGACACCTCACCGGTAGATACCGACATTTTAAATATATCTGCCAGGGCCCCTGCAATTTCAAAACTAGTCTCCTTCAAGGTCTGAAGGGATTTATCTACTCTGATTTTCCTCAAGATAGCAAGCACCTCCTCCTCTTCAATCTGTATAGGTTCCATGACCTCACTACTTGTTTGCCTTATTTGCATTGACTCCAGGCTGGTTTCCTTAGTAAATACAGACGCAAAAAACCCATTTAACATCTGTCCCATTTCTTTTGGTTCCATACATAGCCGACTACTCTGATCTTCAAGAGGAATAATTTTATCCCTTACTATCTTTTTGCTCTTAATACACCTGTAGAAGCTCTTTGGATTATCCTTCACCTTGACTGCCAAAGCAACCTCATGTTTTCTTTTAGCCCTCCTGATTTCTTTATTAAGTATTTTTTTGCACTTTTTATACTCCTCAAGCACCTTATTTGCTCCCTGTTGCCTATACATGTTATATATCTCTCTCTTCTTCTTTATCAGAGTTTCAATATCCCTTGAGAACCAAGGTTCCTTATTCGTGTTCACTTTGCCTTTAATCCTGACAGGAACATACAAACTGCACTCTCAAAATTTCTGCTTTGAAGGCCTCCCACTTACCAATCACATCCTTGCCAGAGAACAACCTGTCCCAATGCACGCTTTTCAGATCTTTTCTCATTTTTTCAAATTTGACCTTTTTCCAGTTTTGAACTTCAACCCGAGGAACAGATCTATCTTTATCCATGATCAGGTTGAAACTAATAATGTTATGATCACTGCTCCCCTACACACACTTCTGTCACCTGTCCTAATTTGTTTCCTAATAGGAGATCTAATATTGCATCCTCTCTAGTTGGTACCTCTATATATTGATTGAGAAAACTTTCCTAAACACATTTTACAAACTCTAACCCGTCTAGACCTTTTACAGTATGGGAGTCCCAATCAATTTGTGGAAAATTACAAAATCCCCTACAATTACAACTTTATGTTTCCTGCAGTTGTCTGCTATCCCTTGACAGATTTGCTCCTCCAATTCACACAACTATTGTGTGGTCTATAATACAACCCCATTAATGTGGTCATACCTTTCCTGTTTCTCAGCTCCACCTATATGGCCTCAGTAGACAAGCCCTCCAATCTGTCTTGCCTGAGCACTGCTGTAACATTTTCCCTGACTGGCAATGCCACCTCCCCCACCCTTCATCTCTCTGCCTCAATCATGTCTGAAACATCTAAACCCTGGAACATTAAGCTGCCAGTCCTGCCCCTCCTGTAGCCAAGTTTCACTAATGGCTATAATGTCCTAATTCCATGTGTCAGTCCATGGCCTCAGCTCATCTGCCTTCCCCACAATACTCCTCGCATTGAAATACACATACCTCAGAAGATTATTACCACCACACACAAACCTATTTATGACTTTGCATGAACTTTTAACATCATTTATTTTCACCCCTGCTCCACTATCTGCTCTGGCACTCTGGTTCCCATTCCCCTGCAAATCTAGTCTAAACCCTCCCTAGTAGCACTAACAAACCTCCCTGCAAGGATATTGGTCCCCCTGTAGTTCAGGTGTAACCCGTCTCTCTTGTACAGGTCCCACCTGCCCAGAAGAGTTCCCAATGATCCTGAAATCTGAAACCCTGCCCCCTACACCAGTTCCTCAGCCACGTGTTCATCCGCCAGAGCATCCTACTCTTACCCTCACTGGCATGTGGCACAGGTAGCAATCCTGAGATTATCACCTTTGAGGTCCTGCTTTTTAACTTCCTACCAAGCTCTCTATACTCACTCTTCAGAACCTCCTCACTCTTTCTTCCTATGTCATTGGTACCGATGTGTACCATGAATTCAGGCTGATCACCCTCCCACTTCAGAATGCTGTGCACGCGATCAGAGACATCCCTGACCCTGGCACCCAGGAGGCAACAAATCATCCAGGAGTCTCTGTCACAGCCACAGAACCTCCTGCCTGTACCTCTAACTATCGAGTCCTCTATCACTACCGCTCTCCTCTTCTTCCACCCTCCCTTCTGCACTGCAGAACCAGACTTAGTGCCAGAGAGCCGGCTGTCACAGCTTCTCCCAGGTAAGTCATTCCACCCCCCCCCCCCCCCCAAAAGTATCCAAATCAGTATACTTGTTGTTGAGGGGATTGGCCACAGAGGAACCCTGCTCTGCCTGCTCTTTCCCCTTCCTTCGCCTGATGGTAACGCAATTACCTGTGCGCTGCTCCTTTGGCGTAACTACCTCCCTAAAACTACTATCTATAAACTCCTCATTTTCCCGAATGATCTGGAGGTCATCCAGCTCCTGCTCCAGTTCCCTAATGCAGTTTGTTAGGAGCTGCAGCTGGATGCACTTCTTGCAGGTGTCGTTGTCAGGGACACCGGAGGTCTCCTTGACTTCCCACATCCTGCAAGAGGAGCATTCCAACATCCTGCCTGGCATTCTCTCTACTCTGAACAAATAGAAACAAAATTTACCAGAACCTACCCTTGCCTCTGCCTGTTCACGCTGAAACCTGTTGAGCCAAAGCCGTCTCACTCTGCTCCCTCTCTCTCTGCTGCCCGCTGGATATGATGGTCGCCTTTTTAAACCTTTGGCACTCTACTGGCTGACATCACGCACCTGCGCAGTCCAGCCTCTTTTCCCCGAGCAGTGGGAGAAAAAAATGGCTTCTCTCAGAGATTCCTTACTCCTTCACTCTCAGCTTCTAGCTCCAATTTAAAAAAGACCATTGAAAATTCCTCTCCTTTTTAAACCTTTGGCGCTTTACTGGCTCACATGAGGTTTTTTCAATAGTGGTTTTCTCTTTGCCACTCTCCCATAAAACTGTGACTGACGAAGTACCTGGGCAGCAGTTGTATGCACGGTCTCCCTCAAATCAGCCACTGAAGCTTGTAAGTCCTTCATAGTTGTCATAGGTCTCTTGGCTTCCCTCACTAATCCCCTTTTTGTACTGTCACTCAGTTTTTGAGGACAGCCTGCTGTAGGCCGATTTACATCTGTGCCATATTTTTTCCATTTCTTGATGATTGACTTAACTGTACTTAAAGGGATATTCATTGAACTGGAAATTTTCTTGTATCCATCTCCTGGCTTGTGCTTTTCAATAATCTTTCCGTGGAGTTGCTTGGAGTATTCTTTTCTCTTCATGGTATAGTTTTTGCCAGGACACTGACTCACCATCGGTTGGACCTTCCAGTTGGCAAGTGTATTTTTACTAAATTCAATTTAAACACCTTGACTGCACGCAGGTCTGAGAAAATAAATCTCCATTTAACTAATTATGTGACTTATAAAATCAATTGGCTGCACCAGTGATGATTTGATGTGTCATTTTAAAGGGGAGGTGGTGAATATTTATGCAGTCAATTACTTTCTTTTATATTTGTGATTAATTTAGATCACTTTGTAGAAATCTGTTTTGGCTTTGACACAAGAGTATTTTTCTGTTGATCATTGATTAAACCACTGTTAATCAATGTTGTAAAATAGTAAAACATGAAAACTTTGGGGAGGTGAATACTTCTTGTAGGCACTGTAAAAGGGACATATTAGTATATTAAATACCTCTAGTGCATTTTCTCTTTCAGACTATTGAAAACTGCTGTATCCAGGATTTTATGCATCATGGAGTTCATCTTCCTCGGAATTCTCCAGTTCATTCTAAAGTGCGAGAGGTGTGTTCAATTTTAAAACATTTCATTTAAGATAAGGTTGCGCATTTGGTACTTTGTAACTGAGTAATTATTAATATATCCAGTTATTGTGAAAAAAGTAATTTATTTTGTTGTCCCCTTTTTTAAAAACATTTTTTTATTAGTTTTTCAAAACATTTTACAAATTAAAAACCCCAAATTCCAATGAGGAGCATTAATACAGTGCAAAATTAAGCGTACAATAACAATATGCTACAAAGGAAGAGAATTTACCAAAAAAGCACCTAAATTAAAGACAAGTAAGCTTAGTGTCCTCCCCAAGCCCCAAAACACAAGATAAAAAACAACAACAACTCCAGACCGACCACAACACATTATAAAGAGTATAGGTCAGGACAGTCAAACTCCCAGACTGTGAATACACTTAGCAGCAGAGGATAATAATGCCTACTACCAGAAAAAAAAGGGAGCTGAAAGCAAGGGACTGAAAAGAACAAAAAAAAGAGAAAAAAAACCCTAGTCAGGAGGAAGGTTATGAAAGTACTCGATAAAAGGTCCCCAGACCTTATGGAACTTTAGATCCGAATTAAGAACTGAATAATGAATTTTTTCGAGGTCCAAGCAGGCCATAATGTCGTTAAGCCATTGCGCATGAGTGGGCGGGGCAACATCTCTCCATTTAAGGAGGATCAAGCGTCTAGCCAGGAGAGAGGCAAAGGATAGTATTCGGCATTTGGTCGGACCCAGACATAAATCTGTCTCGCCCCAAAAACCGAACAGAGCAATTAAGGGGTTTGGTTCTAGGTGCTGATTCAGAATACCCGATAATGTGGTGAAGACATCTTTCCAGAATTTCTCCAAGCTAGGACAGAACCAGTACATATGGATGAGAGAGGCAATCCCCCTCTTGCATTTATCACAGAGCGGACTAATGCCAGGGTAGAATCGAGATAGTTTAGATTTAGACATATGGGCTCTGTGAACAATCTTAAACTGTAAAAGGCAATGGCGAGCACAAAGAGAGGTTGAGTTAACCGATTTGAGAACTGAGTCCCAGCTCTCCTCGGATAAGGAGATATTTAAATCCTGCTCCCAGGCCATTTAAATTTTATCCACAGGGGCCCGTCGTAAGGCTGCTAGTTTATCTCGGATATTTGATATTAAACCTTTACCTAGTGGATTAATGGAAAGAAATAGGTCCATAGCATTTTTCGCAGGCATTTCAGGAAAGTTAGGAATTAAAGGAGCAATAAAGTGTCGGATTTGGAGATATCTGAAAAAGTGAGCGTTAGGCAGGTTGAACTTAACAGAGAGCTGCTGAAAAGAAGCGAAGCGATTATCAATGAAAAGATCTTCAAAATGTCTAATGCCCTTCCTATACCAAACATGGAATGCTGAATCGTACGTAGTAGGTAAAAAAAGGTGATTGTGTGCGACAGGGCTAGAAACGGAAAACCCCTGGAAACCATAGCATTTCCTGAACTGAGCCCATATACGCAAAGTGTGTCTAACAAGAGGATTAGCTATTGATCTGGGCAGACTGCTAGGGAGTGCAGAGCCAAGAAGTGCAGATATAGATAATTCTTTAGTGGAGCTCAACTCCATTGCCACCCAGTTAGGGCACTTGGGTTGGCCGTGGAAGAAAGACCAGAAGGTAGCACAACGTATATTAGCTGCCCAATAAGTTGTCCCCTTTAATGTTTTCCTCCTTCAAAAAAAATTCAGTTCTGAAGCCTTAATTTCCTAACAAAATCACATACCTATCAGACTGAGACCTGTTTTTATTTTTACACAATCTGTCTTTTTTAATATGAGTTTATTTCTCATGTTGCCAGATCACAATGTATAAAATAAGTTTCAAAAGAAATGCATTTGGAAAAAAGCATACATTATGTTAATAGTTTGGACATTATGGTGTAGATGTTTCTTCTTTGAATTTTGTATGTAATCAAGATCAGATTTATTATCACTGACATATGTTGTGAAATTTGTTGTTATGCAGCAGCAGTACTGCGTAATACATAATAATATACCATAAATACGAATAAGAAATATATTTTTAAAAAAAGTAGTGCAGAAGGAAAAGAGAAAAAGTCATAAATCTTGCAGTTTTTCATTGCTTTGGATATATGGAATTGTTTAAATATGAGTTTGTCATTTTGGGAGAGTGATTACATGATTTTTTTTCAGAGATTCCTAAATCTTTAATACTTTCTTCCTTAATGGGCAGTGGAAGCAAGGTCTTTGAATATCAGTATAACCAAAATTTATAGGTATTAATAAACAAAGAAGTGAAACGTTGGCTAGGGTGGACCAGAATGAGGATGTTCAGATCTGCAAAAATCTTATTAAATAGCAGAGCAGGCTTGAGGGTCCAAGCAGCATATTCCTGCCTCTAGATCATTTTTATGTTGTTCTGCTTTAATGCGTGTTTCCAGAATATGAATTGGGCATAAAGCAATTGATGAATTGGGAAACACTATTTGTATTTTGCAGGCTGAATCAGTTATAATGTGATTTTGATCATGAACTAAAAAAACACAGTTAACTTGGGAACTGAGAAGCAGAAAAATTGCTGTCTTGAGGTAAAACAATCTGGGGGTGTGGGTGGGGTATTAGTAAATAATATTATTAAGTAATATAACTCCCCATACCATTGTTTGAAGAGCATAAGCTGGTGGTTTCACTTTAGGAGACCTTTTTAAATTGACAAGTACAAACCCCATTTCCAGAAAAGTTGGGATATTTTCTGAAATGCAATAAAAACAAAAATCTGTGATATGTTAATTCACGTGAACCTTTATTTAACTGGCAAAAGTACAAAGAAAAAATTTTCAATAGTTTTACTGACCAACTTAATTGTATTTTGTAAATATACACAAATTTAGAATTTGAGGCTGCAACACACTCAACAAAAGTTGGGACAGAGGCATGTTTACCATTGTGTTACATCATCTTTCCTTTTAATAACACTTTTTAATCATTTTGGAACTGAGGATACTAATTGTAGTAGATTTGCAATTGGAAATTTTGTCCATTCTTGCTTGATATAAGACTTCAGCTGCTCAACAGTCCATGGTCTCCTTTGTCCGATTTTCCTCTTCATCATGCGCCATATATTTTCAATAGGTGATAGATCTGGACTGGCAGCAGGCTAGTCAAGCACACACTGTGTCTACAAAGCCATGCTGTTGTAGCCCGTGCAGAATGTGGTCTGGCATTGTCCTGCTGAAATAAGCATGGACGTCCCGGGAAGAGACGTCGCCTTGATAGCAACATATATCTCTCTAAAATCCTAATATACGCCTCAGAGTCAATGGTACCTTCACATACATGCAACTCACCCATGCTGTGGGCACTGATGCACCCCCATACCATCACAGATGCTGGCTTTTGCACCTTTCACTGATAATAATCAGGATGGCCGTTTTCATCTTTGGCTCGGAGAACTTGACGCCCGTTTTTTCCGAAAACTAGCTGAAATGTGGACTCACCTGACCACAGCACAGGGTTCCACAGTCTTTCGGTCCATCTGAGATGAGCTCGGGCCCAGAGAACTCACCGGCGTTTCTACATAGAGTTGATGTATGGCTTCTTCCTTGCATAATACAGTTTCAAGTTGCATTTCTGGATGCAGCGACGGACTGTGTTAAGTGACAATGGTTTTCCAAAGTACTCCCGAGCCCATTTGGCTATAATTGTCACAGTAGCATGACGGTTTCTTAGGCAGTGCCGCCTGAGGGCTCGAAGATCACGCGCATTCAACAGTGGTTTCCGACCTTGCGCTTTAAGCACTGAGATGTCTCTGAATTCTCTGAATCTTTTCACAATATTATGTACTGTAGATGTTGAAAGACCTAAATTCTCTGCAATCTTGCGTTGGGAAATGTTCCTTTTGAACTGACTAACAATTCTCTCACGAATTTTGGCACAGTGAGGTGAGCCACGACCCATCTTTGCTTGCAAAGACTGAGCCTTTGATGGACACTACTTTTGTACGCAGTCATGATATCTCACCTGCTACCAATTAGCCTGCTTAATGTGGAGTCTTCCAAACCGGTGTTACTTGAATATTCTGTGCACTTTTCATCTTATTTTAACTCTGTCCCAACTTTTGTTGAGTGTGTTGCAGCCATCAAATTCTAAATTTGTGTATATTTACAAAATTCAATTAAGTTGGTCCGTAAAACTATTGAAAATCTTTTCTTTGTACTTTTGTCAGTTAAATAAAGGTTCACATGAATTAACATATCACGGATTTTTGTTTTTATTGCATTTTGGAAAATATCCCAACTTTTCTGGTAATGGGGTTTGTAATTGCTTATATTGATTCTTGTGCAAGGATTCTTTATTAAGCAATGTAACATACATTAGTATTTTAACTTGCAAAGAAATAAACTTAATCGCTATTAAAAGCTTTATTTCTGAACATACTGCAGGAAATGACTTTCCAGGAATGGTGGTGGAGGCTAAAACATTAGGGGTATTTAAGAGCCTCTTGGACAGGCACATGGATGAAAGAAAAATGGAGGGTTATGGGGTAGTGTGGGTTTAGTACTTTTTTTAAAGGATTATATGGATCAACACAACATGGAGGGCTGAAGGGCCTGTACTGTGCTGTAGTGTTCTATGGTTGGAAAATAACTTCATTAATGAGAGGCGAAACCGTCTGCACCCAATCATCTTTCTCCCTGTAGACACACCTGTGTTTATAATAGAATGTCCTTTAATCTGAAGCTGGAAAGACTGGGTACAGGCCAAATGGAGGTTGTGAGGCCCAGACCTGAGAGTATATCAAGGCGGCAGGGCCCAGGTCCAACAGTGAGGAACGAGCTAAGGTGTGGTTAATTTAAGTGCTGGGTCAGATTGAAAAGGTCAGCGTGTCTGGGCTGGAGGTAAGGGATGAGCCGGTGTTCATCTCGCTGCTCAGCAAGGTTTCTTCGTCTCTGCTGAACTGAGGCTGTGGCCTGTAACTTAATGGGCTCTTAGATCAGCTGTGACTGGCTTCATGGCTATGAACTCTCATTTGTAAACTTCAGTTCTGAATGTTAATTTACCTACTTTTTATTGTTTGCACAATTTGTGTTTTTTTCACATTGGATGTTTAATGATCTTTTTAATGAATTCTTATCTGCCTGTAAGGAGACAAATCTCCAGGTTGTATATAGTACAGATACTTTGATAGTAAATGTACTTTGAACGTTGAGGTTTCTTAAGAATACAACTATTGCATTATAGCAGAACTACCTTTATAAGGTGTCTTTATTACAAAGCTAAAGGCCTTGCTTATGATATATGGTCTTGTAGGTAATTCAAATAGAAATTTTCCTTTAATTTAAAAGAGGGATTGGGTTGCATATGCAAAATTTTGGAAGTTAGGAATGTGCTTAAAAAAGAGAACCTCAAAGGTATAAACCTAAATTACCAATACCATATGCTACTGAAATAAGCGTGGCAGGAGAAATGATGTAGGAGTAAGAGCTTTGGATGCCTTAGGAACTGGGGCCATTTCTGTAAGAGGTGGGATCTCCGTGGAAGTAAGACCAATAACTTCATGGGTTGGGGTTTTAAACCAGCTTGGCAGAGGGATGAAGCACAAGGAAAAAACCAAATAGAAGAAAAGCTAAGCTTGAAATAGAAGATAGGGTTTCAAGTGAAAGGATGTTTAGAAAGAGAAAAATGAAATGAGTAAGCAAAATTGCAGAATAACAATAACCAAAGTGCATCAGCGAGAGGGCACCAAAAAACAGAGCAAAGCAAAATGCTAAGATAAAATAAAAACTAGAGACTCGTTTTCTGAGTGCATAAACCATTCATAATAAAGTGATGCATAAAATAAACTCCTGGAAAAACTCAGCAGGTCAAACATCATCTATGGACGCAAAAGGATGCATCAAGATTGAGTATACAGTAGATATAGAAAAAAGTTGTCCAGTGTATTAAACAGATGAAAAAATGTACTAGTTGGTGATGGGTAGAAACATTTAAGGCAGCGATGAGGTAAACCAGATTGAGATGTGGGGAGAGGGGGAAAGGTGGGTTCAGTTTGACCTGGATAGGAAAGATGAACCAAAGAAGAAACCCAGCTAGATGGTTATGTGGTTGATTTCCATTCATGATTTCCTGCATTCATTGTGTCCCCATTCATAACAATGTACCTTCATAGTAAGGTAATTTGACCATCTTTTAAGATACATGGTGTGAGTTGGTCAAGGATGGGAATTGAATATGCAGGGATTTTTGATGTTTCAAAAAGAAAGCAAGATTGGAGAGGGAAGTGGGGTAATTTTGTTAAAGGATGAGTTCACTGTAATGTTGAGGAAAAATTTGGCTTGGTAGCTCTGCTTGAGTAGAGATGAGAAATAATGAATCACTGATGGGACAAGCTGTACTGTAGAAGGGTATAAATAAAGAAATAATGGGGCATGGCAAAGTTCAATAAGGCATTTTAGTCTAGGAAAATAGATTAAAGGTCAGGATTGTTGCTAGTGGCATATAAGAATATGTTTTGTAAATTTAAGTAAAGGTATGTTTTAATAAGAACAAATGGCAGCATGGCAGGTATGAACCTTGCATGGCTAACTGAAATCAAATTGAAAGGAAAGGCACACAATGTTATGAATTTTAGTGTTGGGCCAGAGAACAGGGAAATCTTTAAAAATCAACAACAGTTCCTATAAATATAAAGAGAGAAAATAAATTATGAGAGTAAATTGGAAAAAATACAAAACAGGAATGTTTCCATAGGTGTATTAAAAATAAACATTAATGTCTTGGAGAATGAATCTGGAGAATTAAGTGGTCAATAGAGAATTGTTAGAAATTCAAAATAATTATTTTGAATTAGTTTTTTTTGGTAGAAGATGTTTTGCCTTGCAAACCTCCTTTTCTCAAAGCTCCACTCTGAAAACCACTAAAACTAAAATTTCACATCATCTTAAATGTTTCTTCCCACAGGGAGTTTATCTAATCACTTATTCCAGTACCTCCCCCCCCCACCACCATCCCACCATTACCTCGTTCACTGCAATGCACTGTGATTACTTTAAACAACTTTTAAAAATGCTGTTCACTTTGTAAATACATGTACAGTAGGTATTTATGCATATTTTATTTCATATCCATACTTTAACCCCTTTTATTTTAATATAATTTGTTAATCTTTAGAATTGTTGAATGTTGATTTTTGTTGCATGCCACACTACCACACCATTGCAAATTCCTAATACATGTAAGTGTATAAAGTGAACAAAGTTGATCCTTGGTTCTTAAATAAAATCCCAATAATGAGAAATAATCATGGACCACTGAGAGGGAGGAACTTCAGAGAGCCTCTAGGACTAGAAATAAAATACTAGGCAAACTAATAGGGTGAAAGGCTTGCTTGTATCTCAGGATTTTAAAGGAATTGGCAACATAAAGATGATGTGTATACTGTATTTTGGTTAAAATTTACTGAATTTCCCAGATTCTCAGCACTTTCTAGAGGATTGGGAATCTAATTATGTAAATAAGCAAATTGTGTAAATAGATTAAAACTACAAAATGTGTTACAAAGGTGTCCATGGATTCTATTGCAGAACAATTGGCGTACAGGCTGAAAATAATTAAGTGATTAATGCTGAAGGATCTCGGCCCAAAACGTTGACGGTACTCTCTTCCATAGATGGTGCCTGGCCTGCTGAATTGTTCTAGCATTTGTGTGTGTTTCTCTGATTACCAGCATCTGCAGGTTTTCTCTTGCAAGAGATTAATGGAGTGTCTTTATTGCAAGGGAGGTGGAGAATAAAGACGGTGAACTTTATTCGCCCTATACATTTACATGTATTGGTAATTTGCTGTAGTGTGTGGCATGCAACAAAAGCAACAACATTCAACAATTACAAAGAATATAGAATGTAAAGTTAGAGGTCAAAGAATGGATATGGAAAAATGTGCATAAACACAAATACCAGCATGTACTATATTGACAATGTAAACAACGTCATAATAAGTGGTTGAACTGTTTACAGTGCAGTAGGGGGAGGATATAAATAGAGGTGCAGGGAGCTAACTAGAATGTTTGATCAAATTCACTGCCTTGGGGAAGAAACTTTAAAAATATGTGAAGTTTTTGTTTTACTAGCCTTATAGCGTTTTCTAGAAAGGAGCTTTTTGAAAAGACAGTTTTTAGGGAGGGTAGTGTCTGTAATAATTTGATGCAACCTAACATTACATTGGTGAAATTGTGCCCAGAATACTGTCTGTACCTTCAGTCTCCATATCTTTGAAAAAATATGCCTGCATTGACAGTGTAGAGGTGGTTCATTAGGTTGATTCCTGGATGAAGAGGTTCAAGTAGGAAGAAAGGTTGAGCAGAATGGGCCTATATTCAGCTTAAAAGAATGATGTATAATCATGAAATAATGGGAATGACAGGATGGATGGCTGAGAAAATGAACTGGGGGATGAGGTAATATTTATTCTCTCAAAGAGCGCTGACTCCTTGGAGTACATTCCCCAGAGGACTATGGAGGTGGAGTTTTTGAATATGTTCATGACGGAGACTTGCACTCAAAGGCCTATGTGGAGTGAGTGGGAAAATGACATTGACACTAAGGTTGGATCAGCCATGATTTTATAGAATGACAGAGCAGGCTTGAGAGATGAGTTAATCTACTCCTCTCTTTTGAATTTTAACATGATTTTTAGGAGGTGTTTTGTCATAAAATCCTTGTGGCATATTTTTCAGATTTTTATTTTTATGATGTCATTTGTAACTGCAGATATTTGATTTGGATTTTGGACTATCAAGTGAATACTGCAGAATGCTATGCCTGAATTATTAAACTTAAACTTCCCTTCAGCTTCTTATTGAAGGAGGTGGACTCTTGGTTCCTGAAGCTGGCAGCTGAACAGAATTTTCCTTTGTTGAGAGAATTGCAGGAATAAAGCTTAAACAATAACAGTTGCTAACGTGTGAATTTTTTTTGCAGTTGCTAAGCTATTTTCATCAGCAAAAACTACGCCAGGGAGTTGATGAAATGCTGCATCGCCTGTACCAGCCTATTCTGTGGCGGGGGCTTAAGGTACTATTTTGATTTTTGTTAAAGTAATTGTCACTTTATCTGTCTACATTTTTTAAAATTTGGAGCTACAGCACGGAGCAGGCCCTTCCGGCCAAATGACCTGCACAAGGACCACTTAACCTACCAACTGGTATGTCTTTGGACTGTGGGAGGAAACCAGAGCACCTGGAAGAATGCCAAGTGCTCACAAGAAGGATATACAAACTTCTTTCAGAGGATGCTGGAATTGAACTCCGAATTCTGACTCCACAAACTGTAATAGTGACACTATGCCAGCGTGGCTGTCTTAATGTTTAACATACCTCTGAATTAACCATTTTAGCAAAAGTGAACCATTTTGAATACTTTCATGAGGTAATGTAAAGTTGTTTAAAGGACCAGGACCACTAGGATCTATTAACCAAGTTATTCATTGTAATAATATTAAATCCAAATTTAAACACCCCACACAGTGAGTTTCTTCCATGGCTGGAATAGGAAAGTTTTGTATATACAATAATTATATTTCTTCAATTATTCCATGTTTAAAGCCATCTGTTAAGTGGAGCTGGTATCACAACTGCTACTTAATAATAATTAGCCAATAATACATACAGTAGTAGAATTAGGCCATTCAACCCATCAAGATTGTTCTGCCATTCCATCATGGCAGATTCATTATCCCTCTCAATTCCATCCCCCTGCTTTCTGACTGCTTGACTAATAAGCAACTCATCAAACTCCACTTTAAATATCCTCAATGAGTTGGCCTCCACAGCCACCTGTGGCAATAAATTCCACAGATTCATGCAACACACATACAATGCTGGAGGAACTCAGCAGGCCAGGCAGCATCTATGTAAAAGAGTACAGTCAACGTTCCAGTCCAGAACCCTTTGGCAGGACTGGGGGAGAGAAAAGCTGAGGAGTAGATTTAAAAGGTGGGGGGAGGGGAGAGGGAAACACAAGGTGATAGGTAAAACCTGAAGGGGGAGGGATGAAGTAAAGAGCGGGGAAGTTGATTAGTGAAAGGGACAGAAGACCATGGGAGAAAGAAGTGCGGGAGAAGCACCAGAGGGAGACAGCGGTGAGCAAGAAGATAAGGTGAGAGGGAAAAGCGGATGGGAAATGGTGAAGGAGGATGGGGGGGCATTGCCAGAAGTTGGAGAAATTAATGTTCATTTCATCAGGCTGGAGGCTACCCAAATGGAATACAAGGTCTTGTTCCTCCAACCTAAGTGCCATCTCATCATGGCGGTGGAGGAGACTATGGATGGACATATCAGAATGGGAATTGGAATTAAAATAGGTGGCCACTGGGAGATCCCACTTTTTCTAGCGGATGGAGCATTGGTGCTCGGCAAAGCGGTCTCCCAATCTACGTCAGATCTCACCGTTTATATGTCAGATCTCTCTCTCTATCTCTCTATCTCTCTATCTCTCTCTCTCTCTCTCTCTCTCTCTATCTCTCTATCTCTCTATCTCTCTATCTCTCTATCTCTCTCTCTCTCTCTCTATCTCTCTCTCATAGCCTTCTGAACCTCTTCTGGATTCTCTCCAATGACAACACATCCTTTCTGAGATACGGGGCCCAAAACTTTGACATTACTCCAAGTACAGCCTGACTAATGTCTTATAAAGTCTTAGCATTATCTCCTTGCTTTTATCTTCTATTCCCCTTGAAATGAATGCCAACATTGCATGTGCCTTCTTTAGCATTGACTCAACCTGTAAATTAACCTTCTGGGAGTCTTGCAGGGGACTTCCTAAGTCCCTTTGCACCTCTGATGTTTGAACCTTCTCCCCATTCAGATAATAATCTGCACCATTGTTCCTTTTCGAATAATGCATTACCAGACGTTTCTCAGCTCTGTGTTCCATCTAACACTTTTTTGCCCATTCCCATTCTTCCAATTTGTCCAATTCCTGCTGGAATCACATTGCTTCCTCAGAACTACCTACCCCTCCACTTGTCTTTGTATCATCCACAAACTTTGCCACAAAGCTATCAATTCCGTTATCTAAATTGCTGACAAAGAATGTGAAATGCAGCAGTAACAATACTGACCCCCTGAAGAACACCACTAGTCACTGGCAGCCAACCAGAAAAGGCCCCTTATAGGAGGAGAATTAGGCCATCTGGTCCATTGAGTCTGTTCTGCCATTCAATCATGGCAGATCCTTTTTTTTTTAATCGCTTCCTCAACCCCAGTTCCCAGCCTTCTCCCCATAATCTTTGATTGCATGTTCAATCAAGTACCTATCAATCTCTGCCTTTAATACACCCAACAACCTGACCTCCACAGCCGCATGTGACAACAAATTCCACAAATTCATCACCTTTTGGCTAAAGAAATTTTTCCACATCTGTTTTGAAAGGGCGCCCCTGTATCCTGAGGTTGTGCCCTCTTGTCCTAAACTCTCCCACCATGGGAACCATCCTCTCCACATCTACTCTGTCTAGGCCTTTCAGTGTTTGAAAGGTTTCAATGAGATCCCCCCTCATCCTTCTGAATTCCAGTGAGTACAGACCCAGAGCCATCAAACATTCCTCGTATGATAACCCTTTCATTCCTGGAATCATTCTTGTGAACCTCCTCTGGACCCTCTCCAATGCCAGCACATCTTTTCTAAGATGAGGGGCCCAAAACTGTTCAAAATACTCAAGGTGCGGCCTCACCAGTGCTTCATAAAGCCTCAGCAACACATCTGTGCTCTTGTATTCTAGACTTCTTGAAAAGAATGCATACATTGTATTTGCCTTCCTCACCACCAACTCAACCTGCACGTTAACCTTCAGGATGTTCTGTACAAGGACTCCCAAGTCCTGGATTTTCTCCCTGTTTTGAAAATAGTCCACACATTTATTTCTACTACCAAAGTGCATGACCATGCATTTTTCAACATTGTATTTCATTTGCCACTTTCTTGCCCATTCTCCTGATCTGTCTAAGTCCTTCTGTATCCAACCTGTTTCCTCAACACTACCTGCCCCCCACCAATCTTTGTATCATCTGCAAACTTGGCATTCACAGCTTCTTGCCTGTCAGTCATTCCTCTATCCATGCCAGTATCTTTCATGTAACACCATAGGATTTTATTTTATTAAGCAGCCTCATGTGTGGCACTTTATCAAGCACCTTCCGAAAATCCAAGTTAATGAAATCCACTGCCTCTCCTTTGTCCACCCTGCTTGTTACTTTCTCACAGATTTGTCAGGCAAGATGTCCCTTTACAGAAACCATGCTGACTTTGACTTATTTTATCATTAGTCTTCAAGTACCTCAAAACCTCAGCCTTAATAATAGACTAGAACACTTCCCCAATCACTGAGGTTAGGCTAACTGGCCTATAATTTCCTTTCTTTTGCTTTCCTCCCTTCTTAAAGAGTGGGGTAACATTTGCAATCTTGCAGTCCTTTGAGACCATAGCAAAGTCAAGTGATTATTGAAAGATTATGACCAATGCATCTGTTATTTCTTCAGCAACCTGAATTAGGACTCTTTGATGCAGTCCATCTGGTCCAGGTTTGAGTTTGCCCAGCCCTTTTTCCTTTGTAATATCAATGACACTCACTCTTGCTCCCTGACACTCACGGACCTCTGGCACACTGCTAGTGTCTTCCACATTGAAGACTGATGCAAATACCCATTTTCAAATGCCATTTCTTTGTCCCCCATTACTCTCTCATCAACATCAATTTCCAGTGGTCCAATATCAATTCTCACCTCCCTTTTACTCTGTATACAACTGAAAAATTACTTTTGGTATCTTGCTTTATATTCCTCCCACAGGCTGTCAGACTGCTAAATAGCTGCTCTACCTGCCTCTGCTTTGGACACTTTTAACTTGCACTGGACACTTATAACTTATTTTTAACTGACATGTGGCTGTTGTGTTTTACTATTTATTGTTATGTTTATTATTTAGTGTTGCGTTTGTTATGTTATGATTGCACTGCTCCTGAGAAACACTGTCTCATTCTGCTGTGCAGAGCTGATGTACAGTTAGAATGACAATAAAGTTTTTGAATCTTGAATCTTGAATTATTGGCTAGTCTGCCCTCATATTTCATCTTTTCCCTTCTTATAGCTTTTTTAGTTTCCTTTTGTTGGATTTTAAAAGCTTCCCAATCATCCAACTTCCCATGCACTTTTGCTGCCTTGTATGCCCTTAGCTTTTATGCAGTCTTTAACTTCCGTTGTCAGCCACAGTTGCCTAGTCCTGCCATTTGGGAACTTCTTCCACTGTGGAACATGTCTATCCTGCGTCTTGTGAACTATTCCCAGAAACTTCAGCCATCTCTGCTCTGCTGTCATCCCTGCCGGTATCCTCCTCCAATCCACCTGGGCAAGCTCCTCTCTGATACATGTGACTTATGCTTCTCTCAAATTGCAGTGTGATTTCAATCATATTATGATCACTGCCTTCTTAGGATCCCTTTACATTAAGCTCTCTAATAAGATCTACCCAACATCCAATCTAAGATAGCCTCCCTCCCCCCTCCCCCCCCAAGTAGGCTCAAGTGCAAGCTGCTCTAAAAAGCAAACTTGTAGGCGTTCAACAAATTCCATCTCTTGCGATCTGACACCAACCTGATTTTCCCAGTCCCCTTGCATATTGAAGTCCCCCATTATAATTGTGCCATTACCCTTAATTACATGCCTTTTCCAGCTCCCTTTACAATCTCAACCACACATCTTGCTACTATTTGGAGGCCTATATATGATTCCCATAATGGTTTTTTCTACCCTTGCAATTTCTTAACTCCACCCACAAAGATTCAACATTCTCTGACTCTATGTCACCTCTTCCTAAAGATGTAATTCCATCTCTTACCAACAGAGCCACATAACTGCATATGCCTTCCTTCCTGTCCTTTTGAAACAAAATATTTGTCCTGTCAACCACTTCATGTCCCATTGAGGTCCTGTATTGACCTCACCAGCAATCTTAAGAGTGTACAAAATTGGAAAAGAAGTAGGTAATCTTTTATCCTAGTCGGCATTAGAAGATATAACATAGTATCCATGTAGACAAAAAATGGGATATAATAAATGGTGCGTATTTCCAAGAGAATGATCATGTTTAATTAGCTTAGTTAATTCTTTGTGGTACTATTTCTAATGAGAAGAAATGGGTAGTGCAGTTTATGCAAGGTGCAAAGGCTACCTGTGATATTCTACCACATAGATGACATGTGACAGAAATTCTGGATATGAGATTTTAGAAGCCATACAGTAGAATGGATTAAAAGATGCCTATCAAACAAAAAGGAAAATATCTCATTGCTGTCCAAGTCGTTCACCAGTAATGAGCCATAATGAGACAATTGTTGTTTACTACATAGACAAATGAGTATGTCTTGGTATTTGAAGTTACGGTTTCAATCTGTTTTTGGTACCAAATTGGCTGGAATGACAGCTCAGAATGAAATAGTGTTTGGAATAATATGAAGGGCATTGAGTACTCTTATTAGAAACATGCAGAAGCCCCTCATGGTTATAAGGAAGGGAGAATCAAAGTTGAAAGTCAATAAATAATCTTGAAATAATGTAGTTAAAGTTGACATTAGGTATAAATAGAAAACATATATGGGAAGCTAGGCTGATTTGGTCATAAGTGCCAGCAGGTTATGTGTATTCTTTGGATACAAGGAGTAGCCTGTTACGTCATTATCATTTCACTGAGAGTGAGCTTTCATTCAACGTAGCTTGGAATTATTTGGTTGTATCTAACTGCATGCAGATTTCATAATTTGCAGAGTCTGATTCATCTACGCTATTTTCTGTTATTGTTTTACATAACTTAACATTTCTTTGTTTCAAAGGCCCGAAATTCTGAAGTTCGAGCAAACACTGCAATTCTCTTTGTTGAAGCATTTCCAATCCGAGACCCCACACTAACCAATGAAGATGTAGATGTTGCAATCCAAAAGCAATTTGAGGAAATTTTTGTAAGTATATTTAATTATTTTAATCCAGATAAATCAATGTACACAATATTAGACTGTGGAACACTCTTAGTAACAATCAAATGGAAACAGCTGTAACTTTTCCCTGTCAATTATTCCTGCTGTTATCTATTTCCTTGGCAGTTCCAAAAATTGATTTGTATGGTGAAATAGGACTGGAACGATTTGGTGAGGAGGGAGGACGATTCTTTTTATGTTATATTTTAATAATTTGGATGATGGCTTTGTTGGAAAGTTTCCAGATGATATGAAGATAGGTGGAGGAGCAGGTAGATTTGAAGAAGCAAAGAGGCTACAAAAGGACTTAATCAGATTAGAGGAATGGGCAAAGAAGAGGCAGATGGAATGTAGTGTCGGCAAGTGTACAGTCATGCACTTTGGTAGAAGAAGTGAAAGGGTAGACTACCTTATAAATGGAGAAAAAAATACAAACAACTGAGATGCAAGGGGACTTGGGAGTGTTTATGCAGTTTTCACTTTGCAGGTCGAGTCTATGGTGAGGAAGGCAATTGCGATGTTAGCATTCATTTCAAGAAGACTTATAAAAGCAATGATGTAATGTTGAGACTTTATAAAGCACTGGTGAGACCTCACTTGGAGTATTATGAGCAGCTTTGGGCCCCTTATCTTAGAAAGGATGTGCTGAAACTGGAGAGCGTTCAAAGGAGTTTCACGAAAATGATTCCAAGTTTGAGTAGCTTGTCATATGAAGAGCATTTGATGGCTATGGGCCTGTTTCATTAGAATTCAGAAGAATGAGGGATGACATAATTGAAACCTATTGAATGGTGAAAGGCCTTGTTAGAGTGGATGTGGAGAGGGTGTTTCCTATGGTGGGAGAGTCTAAGACCAGAGGACACAGCCTCAGAATAGAGGAGTGTTCTTTTACAACAGAGATGAGGAGGAATTTCTTCAGCCAGAGAGTGGTGAATCTGGAATTCTTTGCCACAGGCAGCTGTGGAGGCAGAGGTTGATCGATTTCTTGGGATTGGTCAGGGCATGAAGGGATTCAGGGAAAGGCAAGAGATTGGGGCTAAGAGGGAAAATGGATCAGCCATGATGAAATGGCAGTGCAGATTCAATGGGCCAAATGGCCTGATTCTGCTTCTGTATCTTGTGGTCTTATGGTCTATCTGAAACTTCAAACTGAAGAATATAAAAGCGTTTTTCATATGTTCTTTTTAAAAGTACACAGATGACCTTTTGCTAAAAGTATATTTAATGTGCTAAATATATTGAAATTTATTGTCATGGGCATACACACCCAGGCTATAAATGCCATAAAAATAGCCTTTGCAGCAGTACATTACAAATGTGACAAAGATAAATTAACAAAGTTAAATTAACATAAATCATGCATAACTTTCACAACAATATGATCAAAAATAAACATAATGCCATTATACAAGTTCAGAGAAATTAGAGTCTGAGGTAATATTTGTTTTTCAGGTCACTTCAAGACCTAATATCAGTAGGTAAAATGCTTTTGCTGGACTTTGAGGTATGGGTCGACAGGCTCCTGTGTCTCCTGCCTGGTGGCAACAGCATGAGAAGGGCATGACCTTGATCATGGGGGTCCTTAATGATGGATGGGTTTTCCTGGGATCTCTCCTCTCGATGGTGGGAACAGCTGAAGCCTTAATGGAAATGACTGTCCACCACTCTGTAGCCTATTGCATTTCTGTCCATTGGAGTTTCTATACCAATCCATGATGCAACCAGTCAAAATGCTTTCCACTTTACATCTATACAGGTTTGTCAGTGCCTTCGATCAAATGCCAAATCTCCTTGAACATCGAAGAAAGTAAAGATGTTGGTGTGCCTCCTGTATATTTACTTCTATGTTCAGTGCAAGGTTGTTGTTACGACACTGATCTCCACCCAACCGACCTCACTTTTGTGTTCTTCGCAGTGACCATCTGTGATTTTGCCAACTGCAGTTTGAGGATGATGTTGAACCTACGCATAGCTTTACAGTTGTAGGTATATAGAGAGTTTAGAGCACGGTCTAGCACAGATCCCTGAGATGTGCCTGTTTTGATGATCAGTAAGTCGGAGATGATTCTTGAAGGATAAGCATATATATTAACATGATTATATTGTTTTTGTAGAACCTTTTAGAGGATCCTCAACCCCTTGTACGGTCCACGGGTGTTCTTGGTGTTTGCAGAATTGCTGCAAAATACTGGGAGATGATACCTCCTTCCATCCTCACTGACCTTCTAACAAAAGTGCTCTGCGACCTTTCGGCTGATACAAGCTCTGCTGATGTTCGTTGTTCTGTTTTTAAGGTAAGGAGGTATTTTTGTCTCAAGTTCAAGTTTAATTGTCATTCAGCTATACATAAATACCCATGAATACAGCCAAAGAAAATGTGTAACTCTGGGGCCAAGGTGCAAAACACAATACTAACAGTCATGCACAGCACAAGGCACTTATAGCACATATGAGACAGCAGTAAAATACAGCCACACAAGAAAAAAAATAGTCTAAGTCCTTGAGTCCATGAATGTTGCAACAATCTGTAGTCGAACATGATATAGCTTGTGTTCTGCCAAGTGAACACCCAGTACAGATGGAAATTGTGCAAAGGAGCAGGCAGGATTTAAACCTGGAATCACTCGCCTCGAAGTCTGATGAAGATGCCAGTACACCACCAACTTACTAATGGTTCATGTGAATCAACAGTAAAATTTTCAGGTCGTTGGCTGCTGGATTGCTTCAAACTTACAAAAAGGCATTGATCTGAAATGTCAAATTACTTTCTTTTGTGCTGCCTAACCTGAAAACTTAACAGCATTTTATTTAAGACTTGCATCATATGCAGTTTTTGTTTTGCTTTTTGTTTGCTTCGAAATCTCTATTGGGGTTGGAAAGGGATAATATGTTATGACATCCTGTTCTGCAGTGTTTACCAATTACTTTGGACAACAGAATGAGCCATCCTTTGTTGGAGCAGATTCTTCCTGGACTGAGAAACAGTCTCCATGATACCTCAGAAAAAGTACGAGTGGCTTTTGTTGATATGCTCCTTAAAGTTAAAGCTGTCAGAGCTGCAAAGGTAACATTCTGATTTTGTTCATTTTAATAATAAAATTACAACACAGTGCCATTCATTTATGATAATTGAAGTGTTAAATAATAAAACAACTTCATCAATAAATCCAAGTTGATTAATGTTCTATTCTTTGCCAACATGTTGGAAACCACAGATGTAGAATCCAATATAATAGAGGCACTAACTCCAGTTTAATTTAAATAGATATTTGTGCAGTTAGAACAGGGATGGAAGTTATTTAGTTAAGTGTAAATAGATGTTATAAAGCATAGGCGAAGCCAGTAATGTTATCAGTAGAAAATCAAGTTGCTCTCAGGCAATGTTGACTTTGGAATGTGGAAGTTTTCTTAAGAACTGATAAATTAAAAAAAAACTGGAGCTTGTATTGTCCCTCAGATTATGACGCAGTTTTTGAGGCACTGGGGCCAAATCAATACATGGTTTTAGGTTTAAGATCAGGGAGGAGTTTAAAGGTGGGGTAAATTTTCGTGCAGTAGTTGATGTCTGACTAAGCTGCTAGAGGAGATGGTGGAGGCAGGTACAGTAACAACATATCAACAGCATCCTAGCAGGTACTTAAATGAGCAAGGTGTAGGTGGAGATGGAATTAATGTGCATATGGGATTAGCATCCTGAAGACCCTAAAGAAGGGTCTTGGCCTGAAACATCGACAGTTTACTTTTGTTCCCTAGAATGCTGCCTGACCTGCTAATTCCTCCAGCGTTTTGTGTGTGTTGCATTGGATTTCCAACATCTGCAGATTTTCTCGTGTTTGCAAATACTATTGTGCCTGCTTGAGATGGTGAAGATAGATGGAGGGTAGTGAAAGCTGGAGCAGCATAACTAAATTTGGATGATTATATATGATCCTGTTGAATGGTAAATAGGGTTGTGTAGCCTATTCTTACTCTTGTTTTGAATTAGAGTTGCTATTTAATGTAGAAATTTTAACAATTTTATTCATGGATCTTGACTGAGGAATATATTTTTACTCGGTCACTGGAAACTTGTTCTATAGGAAAAGCATTCTGTTCAACTTTTCTACAAGTATATTGAACACTTTGCAAGAGTAGATTCAGTTCAACAGAAATCTTTGAAAGCTAAATTGTCTATTGCATTTTCAGGCTTTATTTTCTCACAATTAAGTAGAGCTCTTGAAATGTCTGAGTACAAGATAGAATCAGATTTATTATCACTAATGTATAATGTGAAATCTGTTGTTTTGTGGCAGCAGTACAGTGCAAGACATAAAAGTCACAAAAAAGTCACATAAAAGAAAAAATAGTGAGGTGGTGTTCATAGACCATTCAGAAATCTGATGGCAGAGGGAAAGAAGTTCTAAAAATGTTGCATGTGGGTCTTCAGTATCCTTTACTTCCTTCCTGATGGTAGTAATGAGAAGAGGGCTTGTCTTGGATAATGAGAGTTATTAATTATGGATTTTGCTGTCTTGAGTCTCTGTGTTTTGAAGATGGGGATGTTTGTGCCCTTGATGTAGCTAGCTGAGTCTACAGTCCTCTTCCGCCTCTTTAGATGTTGTGCATTTGTGTATCCATACCAACCAGTGATGCCACTGGTCAGAATGTTCTTCAATTTACATGCCTGCTAATTTGCTGGAGTCTTTGGTGGATATACCAAATCTTTTTTAAAATCCTAATGAAGTATAGCCACTGGCATGCCTTCTTCATGATTGCATCAATGTGTTGGACCCAGGATAGATCCTCTGAGATATTGAGCCTAGAAACTTGAAGCAGCTTGCCTTTTCCACTGCTGACCCCTCAATGATGACTGGTGTGTGATTTCTCAACTTCCCTTTCCAAAAATCTACAATCAGTTCTTTGGTCTTGCTGACCCTGAGTGCAAGATTGTTGCAAAACCACTCAACTAACCAATCTGTCTTATTCCTCTACGCCTCCTCGTAGCCATGTTGCTTTGAAATGATATAAAATTTTAACACAAGTCATGCAAGTGGGAGGAAATTTGTTGCTTTGTTGTAAGTATATTTCCATTTGACTTGCATTAATGAAATTATTTGTGTTTTTCTTTTTAAATTAAGTTTTGGAAAATATGCCCAATGGAACATCTTTTGGCCCGATTGGAGCTTGATTCTCGACCAGTGGCAAGGCGTATTGTTAATCTTTTATTTAATTCTTTTTTTCCTGTGAATCAACCTGATGAAATATGGTGTGAACGATGTGTTACCCTGCTGCAAATGAATCCTATGGCAGCAAGGAAGTTTTATCAATATGCACATGAGCACACTGCACCTACAAACATTGGTAAGACACTTTATCAATCACTAAAAATCGAATTATTTTGGGTGACTGGTAGGAGGATCGGGGAGAGTTGATGGGTACATGAGAGAAAATGGCTTATAAATGGAGTAACAGAAGAGATGGTACATAATTGATAGGCTGCTGGCCTTCTATGTAATGGGAAAATATGAGAAAGAAAACACATTTCTCTAATACTTTTCAGAATCGTGGAATTTTCAAATATACTTTTCTGTCAGTTTTGTACTTTTGCACAACTGCTGATGAAACATTCATCCATGCTTTTTTTTAACCTTTGGACTTGACTGTTCTAAGTTTTCCTGAACAGCCTTTCACCGAGTTCTTTCAAAACTGTTCATCCCATTTTGCATGTACCTATTCACCCATCTGATTCATGCTTGTTGCTCTAAATTAGTTGGCTTTTTCCTCATTTTTAAAATCCTTATGATTGTTTTCAAGTACTCCATAGTACTTCCCTATCCCAATAACTTCTATCAGGCTAGCACCTCTCAGATCAATCCTGCATTTTCATGTGTCACAATTTTCTTCGCTATCTTTTGCAGCTTTCATTTCAGAAGCCAAGCCTTCAGCTCCAGAATTCCATCTTAACTGTCTCCACCACTCGACTGCGTTCTTTTCTTCAACAATTAATATCTTCCTCTAGGTTTAACATTTTGGCTATCTGTCCCTTTTCCTTGAGAGATTTGGTATTAAACTTAGTTTAATATTTCAGTGAAACATTTGGAATACTTTATTCCTTTAAAGAAACCTTGTAAATGTTAGTTAATGAAGAATATTTATTCAATCTATGTAATGAGAATAATGTAAACCAAAAGATCAAAGTGGTTTTCATGACACGAGGCATGACTGAGCAGGCGTGTGGACATCAGAAAGTTTGATCGGTGAGAAGAATTTAAAAGGAGAGCATTTTTTCTTCGGTGACTGCGCAGGGGCATGGACGTCAGTGAATTAGACCGGTGGGAAGAATTTAAAAAGAAGACAGCTTAATAGAGCAGGTGTCGGGGTAGAGGGAGTCAGCGTAGGAGGGCTTTGGCTCAACGGGGCTTTATAAGTTCCTTGTGAAGAATAAGAATAGGAAATATGTCTGCGAGGCCGGTCATCTGTACTGAGTGTCGGATGTGGGAAATCCGGGAGACTCCCAGCCTCCTGGACAGCCTCATCTGCACCAGGTGCATCGAGCTGCAGCTCCTTAGGGATCGGATTAGGGAACTGAAGATGCAGCTTGGTGATCTTCATCTGGTCAGGGAAAGTGAGAAGGTGCTTGACAGGAGCTACAGGCAAGTAGTCACACCGGGGCCTCAGGAGACAGATAAGTGGGTAACAGTCAGGAAAGGGAAGGGCACGAGTCAGATACTAGAGAGTACCCCTCTGGCTGTCCCCTTTAATATTAAGTACTCCTGTTTGAGTACTGCTAGGGGGTGGGGAATGACCTACCTGGGGGAAGCAGCAGTGGCCACGCCTCTGGCACAGAGTCTGGTCCTGTGGCTCAGAAGGGTAGGGAAAGGAAGAGGATGGCAACAGTGATAGAGGACTGTATAGTTAGGGGGTCACACAGGCAATTCTCTGGATGCAGGAAAGAAACGCTGGGTAGTTTGCCTCCGAGGTGCCAGGGTCCGGGATGTTTCTGATGGTGTCCACGATATCTTGAAGTGGGAAGGTGAGCAGCCAGAGGTCGTGGTACATATTGGTGCCAACCACATGGATAGGAAAAGGGAGGAGGTTCTGAAAACAGACTACAGGGAGTTAGGAAAGAAGCTAAGAAGTAGGACCACAAGGGTAGTATTATCAGAATACTGCTTGTGCCACGCAACAATGAGTATAGGAATAAAGTTAGGTGGAGGATAAATGTGTGACTAAGAGATTGGAGCAGGGGGTAGAGATTCAGATTTCTGGATCATTGGGACCTCTTCTGGAGCAGGCGCGACCTGTACAATAAGGATGGGTTGCACTTGAATCTGAGGGGGGGGGCAATATCCTGAGAGGGAAGTTTACTAAGGCTATTGGGGAGAGTTTAAACTAGAATTGCTGGGGGTTGGGAACTGAACTGAAGAGACAGAGGAAGGGGACGTTAGCTCACAAATAGAGAAAGCTTGTAGGCAGTGTGAGAGGGAGGATAAGCAGGTGATAGAGGAGGGATGCCAAAGACTGATGGTTTGAGATGTGTCTATTTTAATGCAAGGAGTGTCATGAACAAAGCGGATGAGCTTGGAGCGTGGATCAGTACTTGGAGATATGATGTGACCATTACAGGGACTTGGATGGCTCAAGGGCAGGAATGGCTGCTTAGAGTGCCAGGCTTTAGATGTTTCAGAAAGGACAGGGAGGGGGGGGGGCAAAACAGGTGGGGGTGTGGCCGTGCTGATCAGAGATACTGTCACGGCTGCAGAAAAGGAGGAAGTCATGGAGGGATTGTCTACTGAGTCTCTGGGTGGAAGTTAGAAACAGGAAGGGGTCAATAACTCTACTGGGTGTTTTTTATAGACCTCCCAATAGTAACAGGGACATAGAGGAGCAGATAGGGAGACAGATTCTGGAACAGCGCAATAATAGCAGGGTTGTTGTGATGGGAGATTATAATTTCCCCAGTATTGACTGGCATCTCCCGAGAGCAAGGGAGTTAGATGGGGTGGAGTTTGTCAGGTGTGTTCAGGAAGGCTTCCAAACATAGTATGTAGATAAGTCTACAAGAAAAGAGGCTGTACTTGATCTGGTATTGGGAAATGAACCTGGTCAGTGTCAGATCTCTCAGTGGGAGAGCATTTTGGAAATATGATCACAATTCTGTCTCCTTTACATTGGATTGGAAAGGGATAGGAGCAGACAAGTTAAGAAAATGTTTAATTGGAGTAAGGGGAAATATGAAGCTATTAGGCAGCAACTTGGAAGTATAAATTGGGAGCAGATGTTCTCAGGGAAATGTACGGCATAAATGTGGAGAATGATCAAGGGATATCTGTGTGGTGTTAACATAGACACATAGAAAACCTACAGCACCATACAGGCCCTTCGGCCCACAAAATTGTGCCGAACATGTCCCTACCTTAGAAATTACTATGCTTACCTATAGCCCTCTATTTTACTAAGCTCCATGTGCCTATTTAAAAGTCTCTTAAAAGACCCTATCGTATCCGCCTCCACCACCATTACCAGCAGCAATTCTACACACTCACCACTCTCTGAGTAAAAAACTTACCACTGACATCTCCTCTGTACTTACTCCCCAGCACCTTAAACCTGTGTCCTCTTATGGCAACCATTTCAGCCCTGGGAATTAGCCTCTGACTATCTATATGATCAATGCCTCTCATCATCTTGTACACCTATCAGGTCACCTCTCATCCTCTGTAGCTCCAAGGAGAAAAGGCCGAGTTCACTCAACCTATTCTCATAAGGCATACTCCCCAATCCAGGCACCATTTTGTAAATTGCCTCTGCGCCCTTTCTATGGCTTCCACATCCTTCTTGCAGTGAGGCAACCAGAACTGAGCACAGTGGGTCTGACCGGGGTCCTATATAGCTGCAACATTACCTTAAGGCTCCTAAATTCAGTTCCATGATTGATGAAGGCCAATACACCGTACACCTTCATAACCACAGAGTCAATCTGTCACCCACAATGTTCTGCATAGGTACATTCTAATGAGACAGGGAAAGGGTGGTAGGGTACATGATCCATGGTGTACAAAGACTGTTGAAAATCTAGTCAAGAAGAAAAGAAAAGCTTACGAACGGTTCAGAAAAAACTAAGTAATGATAGAGATCTAGAATATTATAAGACTAGCAGTAAGGAGCTTAATGAAATTAGGAGAGACAGAAGGGGCCATGGGAAGGCCTTTGCAAGCAGGATTAAGGAAAACCCCAAGGCATTCTACAAGTATGTGAAGAGCAAGAGGATAAGAAGTGGGAGAATAAGACCAATCAAGTGTGACAGTGGAGAAGTGTGTATGGAACTGGAGGAAGTAGCAGAGGTACTTAATGAATACTTTGCTTCAATATTCACTACGGAAAAAGACCTTGGTGATGACTGTAGGAATGACATAGAGCAGACTGAAAAGCTTAAGCATATAGACATTAAGAAAGAGGATGAGCTGGAGCTTTTGAAAAGCATCAAGTTGGATAAATCACTGGGACCAGACAAGATATGCCCCAGGCTGCTGTGGGGAGCAAGGGAGGAGATTGCTGATCCTCTGGCAATGATCTTTGCATCTTCAATGGGAATAGGAGAAGTTCCAGAGGATTGGAGGGTTGAAGATGTTGTTCCCTTATTCAAGAAAGGGAGTAGAGATAGCCCAGGAAATTATAGACCAGTGAGTCTTACTTCAGTGGTTGAAAAGATGATGGAGAAGATTCTGAGAGGCGGATTTATGAACATTTGGAGAGGCATAATATGATTAGGAATAGTCAGCATGGCTTTGTTAAAGGCAGGTTGTGCCTTATGAGCTGATTGAGTTTTTTTGAGGATGTGACTAAACACATTGATGACGGTAGAGCAGTAGATGTAGTGTACAGTCAGCCCTCCTTATGCGCAAGTTCCACATGCGCGAATTCAACCAACAGCGAATCGAGAAAACCTGGAAGTGCTCTTCCAGCACTTGTTGTTCGAGCATGTACAGACTTTTTTTTTCTTGTCATTATTCCCTAAACAATGCAGTATAACAACTAGTTTACATAGCATTTACGTTGTATTAGGTATTATAAGTAATCTAGAAATGATTTAACGTATACGGGAGGATGTGTGTAGGTTACCGTGGATCAGGATCGAAAAAAAATCTGAAGTTCTCTTACTATGTAAGTTGGAACAGGTACATCCAGTATTATTTAGCGTAAGTTAGTCAAACGTTTGTCTTGGTATATAGTATATATTTTACCTTTCTACGCATATAAAACACCTAAGAACGTATGTTTCAGCGCCGGGCTCGGGAAGGTCCTGAGTTCGACCCGGTGACAGACCACTTCTGAGTGCACTCTCCTTCCATGCCTGGTTGATGTGGAGGATCAAAAACCCATTAATTAAACCACTGCGTTGCTTAGTAATAATTGTAGCTTTCATTGGGGCAGGGCCTTTCTCACTTTATCCTTTAAAATTGTTCCGATCGTTGACCGACTGTAGCCTAACACTTTTTCAATGACCGACGGTGTTTCACCTCTTTCCGAAGGCTTTATTATTTCCACTTTATTTTCAATCGTGATCATGATTATTTTCGTGAACAGAAACACTGAGGATTCAGAGCAGGGCCACCGGGTCCTAATGTCCAATGCACTGAGACAGGTTAAATAAAGTCTGGGGTTCTGCTGGGTCCTAAGGTCCATCTCATTGAGACGGGTTGAATAAGGGACTTGAGCATCCGTGTTTTTTGGTATCTGCGAGGGGTCCCGGAACCAATCCCTCGCGGATAAGGAGGGCCGACTGTATATGGATTTCAGCAAGGCATTTAACAAGTTACCCCATGCAAGGCTAATTGAGAAAGCAAGGGGGCATGGGATCCAAGGGGACCTTGCTTTGTGGATCCAGAACTGGCTCATCCACAGAAGGCAAAGAGTGGTTGTAGACAAGTCATATTCTGCATGGAGGTCTGTGACCAGTGGTGTGCCTCAGGGATCTGTTCTGGGGCCCTTTCTCTTCGTGATTTTTATAAATAACCTGGATGAGGAAGTGGAGGGATGGGTTAGTAAATTTGCTGATGACACATAAGTTGGGGGTGTTGTGGATAGTGTGGAGGGCTGTCAGTGGTTACATTGGGACGTCGATAGGAAAAACTGGGCTGGGAAGTGGCAGATGGAGTTCAACCTAGATAAGTGTGAGGTGGTTCATTTTGGTGGGTCAAATATGATGGCAAAATACAGTGTTTAATGGTAAGACTCTTGGCAGTGTGGAGGATCAGAGGGTCTTGGGGTCTAAGTCCATAGGGCACTCAAAGCAACTGCACAGGTTGACTCTGGTTAAGAAGGCATACGGTGTATTGGCCTTCATCAATTGTGGGACTGAGTTCAAGCGCTGAGAGGTAATATTACAGCTATTCTCCCTCCTGCCGTCTGGGAAAAGGCTCCGAAGCATTCGGGCTCTTATGACCAGACTGTATGACAGTTTCTTCCCCCAGGCTATAGGACTCCTCAATACCCGAAGCCTGGACTGACACCTTGCCCTACTGTCCTGTTTATTATTTAATGTAATGCCTGCACTGTTTTTGTGCACTTTATGCAGTCCAGTGTAGACTTGACTTGATGTAGGATCATGGTCAGACCTCACTGTGCTCAGTTCTTGTCACCTCACTACAGGAAGGATGTGGAAACTATAGAAAGGGTGCAGAGAAGATTTACAAAGGTGTTCCCTGGATTGGGGAGCATGTCTTACGAGAATAGGTTGAGTGATAGATAGATAGATAGATAGATACTTTATTCATCCCCATGGGGAAATTCAACATTTTTTCCAATGTCCCATACACTTGTTGTAGCAAAAACTCATTACATACAATACTTAACTCAGTAATAATATGATATGCATCTAAATCACTAATTCAAAAAGCATTAATAATAGCTTTAAAAAAAAAAAAGTTCTTAAGTCCTGGCAGTTGAATTGTAAAGCCTAATGGCATTGGGAAGTATTGACCTCTTCATCCTGTCTGAGGAGCATTGCATCGACAGTAACCTGTCGCTGAAACTGCTTCTCTGTCTCTGGATGGTGCTATGTAGAGGATGTTCAGGGTTTTCCATAATTGACGATGAGAGGTGACCTGATAGAGGTGTTTTAAGATAATGAGAGGCATTGGTTGTGTGGATAGTCAGAGGCTTTATCCCAGGGCTGAAATGGCTAACACGAGAGGGCGCAGTTTTAAGGTGCTTGGAAGTAGGTACAGAGGAGATGTCAGGGTTAAATTTTTTACACAGAGAGTGGTGAGTGCATGGAATGGGCTGCCAGCAACGGTGGTGGAGGAGCATACAAAAGGGTCTTTTAAGAGACTCTTGGACAGGTACATGGAGCTTGGAAAAATAGGGGGCTATGGGTAACTAGGAAAATTCTAAAGTGAGGACATGTTCGGCACAGCATTGTAGGTTTTCTATGTTTCAAATGTTTTTACCTGATCGTTAAGGATGGTTATTGGCCAGAACAAAAGGACAAAAGCTCCTGGTCTCTTTGAAGTTGTGTCACGGAAACTGTTATGTTCATCTGAGGACAGTTGGAAATTTGGTTTAGTATCTTATTTCCAATATACTGAAATGTCAGACTAGATTATCTGACTGAATAAATACAATTGCAAGCTGTTTATGTATTTTAGTCGATTATAAAATATTTACCTAACAATATATCTTCATGAAGGCTTAAAGTTTTCTTCATAAATTTTGAGATTAAAGTGTGATACAGGGAATAATATTTATTCACAGGAAATGGGTGTTCTGCAGAAATTTTCAATGTTTGACAGTGAATGCTGCCTCATCACTGTATTTTTAATTTTCTTTAACAGCCAAGTTGATGCTAGTGATTCGCCGATGTTTGAATGCCTGTATTCAAAGGGCAGCCCATAATGAAAGTGATATTGATGATGACGAACATCAGAAGGAAAATATCAGTGTAAGTGCACTGTATACTTCAACAAATATTCGAGCTTGTTTTGTATTAAGTTGAATTATTTTCATTTGTGCTTTTATATTGCCTGGTGAAATTATTTTGAAGTAGGGTGGACAAATAGAAAAGAGAAATCACAAGTGTGTTCCCCAATAATGCCAGACCTTTGGGAAAGGTAAAAGGTCATTGTACAGTGGCATCATAGGTAGATAGGGTCTTAATGAGAGCTTTTAGCACATTGACCTTTATAAATCAAAGTTCTGAGTACAGGATGTAATATTAAATTTATATAAGGCATTGGCAAGGCCTGAGTTGGAGTATTGTGTGCATTTCTGGTCACCTAAGTACAGGAAAGTTACCAATAAGACTGAACGAGTATAGAGAAAATTTACAGGATATTTTTGGGACTTGAGGTCCTGAGTTATAGGGAAAGGTTGAACAGGTTAGGACTTTATTCCCTAGAGTGTAGGAGAATCAGGGAAGATTTGCTAAAATTATGAGGGATATAGATAGGATAAATGCAAGTAGGTTTTTCCAGTGCCGTTGGCTGAGACTAGAACTTACATGGGATAAGGGTGAAAGATGAAATGTTTAGGGGAACTTCTTCCTTTAGAGGGTGATGAGAGTGTGCAAAGAGCTGCCAGGTGAAGTGGTGGATGTGGGTTCTATTTTGCCATTTAAGAGAAATTTGGATACGTACAAAGATGGAAGGGGTATTGAGAACTGTGACTGGGTGCAGGTCGATGAGACTAGATAGAATAATAGTTTGGCATGGACTAAGTGGGCTGAAGAGAGTATTTCTGTGCTGTAGTGCTCTATGACTATTCTGTTCCTGGAGTAGGAATTTGTGATTTTCAGCAGAAAGCTTCAAGATGGAAACAGTAATCACACATCGGTTCAATGACCGGATATTTACAAATGACTGCATTGAATCAGTTAAAATGAGTATTTTGATTTGCATTTATGTTAATGAATGAAAAAGTGGGAATCTGTACTGATAAGTTAATCTTTTTATCATATTTTAAAATTATTTGTGACCAATAATCACACCATTTACTGACTGAGAATCAATACAATGTTTGAGATGCATTCTGTTTAACTGCATTTTTTATTTTGCTAACCCTGGTGAGGGTGCTATTCTTCTACTTAGGTCTTTGACTAAGTCCTTAGACTTTTTCCTTGTTGATCTGATTAAACCATATTCAAGTGTAACTGCTATCTCTGGTTTAGTATTTAAAAACTTACACCGGAGATGCCTCATAATTGTTGTACTGTACTAAAGGGCATAAAGATTTTAAATCACCATGATTAAATAGTAGCTTTTTCCCCTAACGATCCTGCCTCTGAATAAGCATAAATATTTATCAGAGTTTGAGTTTGGTTTTTAACATTGAAATCTAAATTAAACATAATAAGTACTTCAGTGTCAGCTGAAAAGAAATGGTGTTACCTTTAATACATGTGTGATATTTGTATAACTTTTACTTCAATTGGAGATTTGTAGGTATGAGCAACAGTGCATTTCTATTGTCACTTTTTTTCAATCGAACCACCGTACCCATTCTAGCATTTGAAATATTTTAGTTTGCCTTTTCTTCGATTTTGGAGTTCAATGTGTTTTTTTTTATTTTGGGAAGTAGATTTGATGCCAGGATATGGAAGAAATTTGATGGGGGAAAGAGTTGAAAAGAGAAACTTGAATGCTTTTAACTGAAAGGTTGAAAACCAATGACCTTTTCCAACAGGTGCTGGATACTGTGCTGTCAGTGAATGATGGTGCCACAATGGCTAGTTTACTGGAAATTATTGTTATTTTATGGAAGAGCATCCAAAAGGCACTGAATGAAAATGAAGAAGCTAAAAACTACACAATTGCTAAGTTTGCAACTGTGCTGCCTGAATATTTAAAAAATTTAACGGTAAAATAATTTTTGTTAATTATTAGCCATATTTTAAATAGACTGAAAATAGTTATGTTTTGGTTTTGTTTATTAGTATTGCATGTACTGAGATACAGTGAAAAGTTTGTCTTGTATATTGTTCATGCAGATCAAATCATTACATAGTGCATTGAGGTAGAACAAGGTAAAACAATAATAATGCAGAATAAAGTGTAAGATCTACAGTGCAGATAAACAATAAAGTGCCAGATCTTAACAAGGCAGATTGTGAGGTCAAGCGTCCATTATGTTTTACTAGAAAACCATTGCAGCAGAGTAGAAGCTGTCCTTGAGCCTGATGGTATATGTTTTCTGGCTTTTGTATCTTCTGCTTGATGGGTGAGAGGAAAAGAGAATAGCCTGGGTGGATGAAGTCATTGATTACTGAGACAGTGAGAAGTATAGACAGAGTCCTTAGAGAGGAACCTGGTTTCTATGATGTGCTGAGCTGTCCATTAAAGCTATTTATGCTGTTTCATATGATCACATAGAACATTATAGCATGAGTCGCTTTGGCCCATGATATGCTGACCTTTTAACCTACTCTTAAGATCAATCTAACTCTTCCCTTCCACATAGCCCTCTGTTTCTTATACACATCACATGAAATACAGTTGCTATACCAAGCCATTATGTGTCTGGATTAGATGTTTTCTATGGTGTATCAATAAAAATTGGTAAGGGTCAAAATGGACCCTGAGGAAGTAGAGGCATTGGTGAGCTTTCTTGGCCATTACATCAATGTGGTTGGACCAGAACAGGCTATTGCTGATGTTCATTCTTTAAAAAGTTGAAGCTCTCACACTTCAGGAAGTGGGGTGCTGCATGTGCTCCCCTCTATGTCAGCAGTGCTGAGATTGGGAACCCTCTCCATCTCAGCACTGCTAATATAGAGGGGAGCATGTGCAGCACCCCACTTCCTGAACTTGATGAACATCTCCTTTGACATTGAGGAAAAGATTGTTGTAATGACACCATGTCACTAAGCTCTCTATCAGATATTTTAATTTGGGTGTTTGGGGGTGGGGGAGGGATGTAAAATATCTGTACTTGCATTTTGTGTTCAGACCAAATTGTTTGCATTTTTCCAGGATGACCGTTGTACTGTCCCCTTAATAATTCTGGCTTCATTCATGCCTGCAAAAGCAGTTCTCACCTTCAGGTACAGTGGTTTCAAAATTCTTTCCTCATTTTAAGAAAATCAGAATAACTGGGTGATATCAGCTGAGCATGTTGGCTGTAAAAGCTGAGAGCAGTCAATCAGGAAGAAGAGTCAAGGAAAGATGCTTTCATAATTTATGCAGATATATAATATAAATACAAATTATCTAGATGAAAATTTGAAGTACACAGTCTGCACAATAAAATAATTGTGTTTTAATAAAATTTTATTACTTTATCCTACACAGCAGGCTTTCTAGGCCACAATGTTTTGTATAAAATTAACTCATTGCAGGAAAATACCTCCCTGTTTCACTGAGCAACATTTCCATCATTGACCAGGCATTTGCATGCTGCTTTAAAATTAATTTTTTTTAAAACGCTGTAAAGTTTAAAATATTGAAAGTTTTGGAAGCAAAGAATTGTTCATGTATTGCTTTTTAAACTTTAAGTGATTTTTTTCTATCAACATTGATAGTGATAGATGTGGCCAAATGGTTAAGGCGTTCATCTAGTTATCTGAAAGTCGCTAGTTCAAGCATTGGCTGAGGCTGAGTGTGTGTCCTTGAGCAAGGCACTTAACCACACATTGCTCTGCGACGACACCAGTGCCAAGCTGTATGGGTCCTAATGCCCTTCCCCTGGACAACATTGGTGGTGTGGAGAGGCAAGACTTGCAGCTTGGGCAACTGCTGGTCCTCCATATAAAAAAAAACCTTGCCCAGGCTTGCATCCTGGAAACTTTCCAAGGTGCAAATCCATGGTCTATGAGACTTAACAGAGGCCTACACTACACGACAGGGATAAATTGGTCGATCTGTTTTTGCATTTGCCAGAGAACATCACTTTGTAATGTTAATTTTAATTGATAGAACAAATTAGATTTGGTATATTTGTACAAATAAAAAAATCAGTGAATTGTCAATTACAAAATTCTAAAGATAACTGCTTTAAGTAGCTGAACATATTTTCAGCTATTTTTAGGTATTTATTATTAACTACTTTGTTCAAGTTTTTTTCATTTTAAAATCTTTTTATTAATTATTATTGAAGATTGACAAAAAGATACATTAAGTCAATATGCCATTATATACAATAAGGAATTAAATTAGCAAAAAACTGATTAACAAAGCTAAGCAATATATCAATAATAATAAAAAAGTAGTGTTAAGAATATTTTTTTGAAAGAAAAAGAAGGAAAAAAAGAACCCCTACTAACTGAAAAAAACACCTACTAGCTAAAAAAAAGCAAAAAAAAACCCATTGGGTGCACAATTCCGGAGCTATACATCATACAAGCTTCCCTAAAAAAAATCATCAATCCACGAACTCAAATCCACTTAAAGAAAAATCGGAAAGAAAACATATTAATTAACTCAAATCAGATGATAGTAGCAGGCGAATGAACCCCACCTTTTCTCAAAATCGAATTGAGGATCAAAAGCTCGACTTCTGATTTTCTCCAAACTAAGACATAACACCACCTGGGAAAACCATTGTATCAAAGTAGGAGCAGAAGTATCTTTCCATTTCAACAAAATAGCCCTTCTGGCCAATAATATAACAAATGCAATTACATGTTGGTCTGATGAAGAAATACCGTGAATATATTGAGGGATTATACCAAATAAAACTGTCAATTTATTAGGCTGTAAATTAATATTGTAGAGAAAATAGACTTCCAAAAATGTTTCAATACAGAACACGACCAAAACATATGTGTCAATGTGGCTGTCTCAGTTTTACATCTGTCACACTGGCTATCAACATCAGGAAGCATTTTAGACAGTCTCTCCTTTTTCAAATAGTAATGATGTACAATTTTAAATTGAATTGAAGAGTAATTGGCACAAATCGAAGAAGAATTGACCAACTTCAAAATCTGCAACCAATCTTCTGTTATCAAAGTCATGTTAAGCTCTTTCTCCCAATCTTGCTTAATCTTAAGTGAAGGGTAATTGTACTGCTGTAACAATAAATTATAAATTCTCCCAATAAAACCCTTCACTAAAGGATTCATTTTTAAAGTAATATCTAACAGATCAGAATCTTGTATATATGGAAAATTACTTAAGTATTTTTTTAAGAAGTGTCTAACCTGAAGATATTGCAGGAAATGTAAATATGAGAGAGAGTATTTAGTTACTAATTTCTCAAAAGACATTAGTCGGCCATCTTGGAACAAATCCGTGAAGGAATAAACCTCTTTATTCCTGTAAAGAAGCAAAGTAGGATCACTTAATGAAGGTTTAAATAAATAATTTTGATAAATTAAACTAAAAAGTTTAAATTTTTTAAAATTAAAAAAATTATGAAACTGGAACCAAATTTGTAATGACTGCTTAATCACAGAATATAAATTTAAATTAGTAATTTTGGCCAGTTGTACAGGCAGAGCAGCTCCTAATAATGAGGTTAAGTGAAGCTGTTTCACAGTATTCAATTCCAAATCAGCCCGTGGTCATTCATCTCTATCAGCCCAATATAACCAAAAACACATATATCGTATATTAACAGCCCAATAATACATTTCTTAAATTAGGCAAAGCAAGACCTCCATCTTTTTTTAAATTTTTGTAAATGATATTTAGCAATTCTTGGTCTTTTATTATTCCAAACAAAAGATGAAATAATGGAGTCAACCTGATCGAAGAACTTCTTAGTTAAAAAATAGGGATATTTTGAAATACAAATACAAATTTTTGGTAAAATCATCATTTTAACTGCATGAATTCGGCCGACTAACAAAAGTGTAAGTGGATTCCATCTACAAAATAATTGCTTCATAAAATTCACTAAAGGAACCAAATTAGCTTTATAAAGATCTTTATGAGTTTTGGTGATAATCATACCTAAATATTTAAATGAGTCTGTAACTCGAAAAGGAATATCATCATATATAGAAGCAGAATCATTTAGGGGAAATAATTCACTTTTATGAAGGTTTAGTTTATATCCCAAAAACTTCCCAAAATCATTCAATAGTTTCAATAAACTAGGAATGGATTCTTCAGGGTTCGAAAGATTGTCAGCATAAAGAGAGATCTTATGAACAGTACCATTTACAAAAATTTCATGAATATCTTTAGCTTCACGAAGTGCAATAGGCAAGGGTTCCGGCACCAAATTAAATAACAAAGGACTTAACAGACATCCTTGTCTCGTACTCCTTTAAAGCCCAAAAAAAGGAGATCTGCAATTGTTAGTAATAACAGTAGCAATAGGGCTTTTATATATCATTCTAATCCACTTATTAAAATTAATACCAAAGCCGAATTTCTCGAAAACATTAAATAAGTATTTCCGTTCAACTCTGTCAAATGCTTTTTCAGCATCAAGAGAGATGACAATGTGGGAGGTAACTCTACTATCAAAAAAGAATCTTTAAGAGTTTCCAACATACATGAAGAGAGCAATTTTTCAATTTTTTAAATAAAATCCTACAGAATAACCATCCAGTTCAGGAGCTTTACCAGATTGCATTGAAAAAATAGCTTTCTGAATTTCGCTTTCAGTAATAGGAGCATCAAGAGTTTGTTGATCTTCAACAGAGATTTGAGGAAAATCGATCTTTTGTAAAAAGGCATTCATTTTAGAAGAATCAACTGGAAACTGAGATTTATAAAGTTCAATATAAAAGTCTTGAAGACTGTTATTAATATCTTCATAATTGCTTGCTAAACTACCATCTCCCTTACGAATTTTAAAAATTTGTCTTTTAGCTCTAGCTGCTTATAATTGAGATGCTAATAGCTTATTATTTTTATCTCCAAACACGTATATTTGACTTTTGAATTTAAGCAATTTTCTTTCAATAGGATAAGTTAATAATAAATTATATTGTGATTGCAGTTCAACTCTTTGTTTAAATAAATCAACGTTAGGAGAGACTGCATAAATATTATCCAAATCTTTAATTTGTTTGGAAATTTTATCTAACTCTGTTTTTGTCTGTTTCTTTAGCTGAATAGGAAATTATCTGACCGCGCAAATATGCTTTAAATGTATCCCATATAATCAATTTCGATACATAGAAACATAGAAAATAGGTGCAGGAGTAGGCCATTCGTCCCTTCGAGCCTGCACCACCATTCAGTATGATCATGGCTGATCATCCAACTCAGAACCCTGTACCTGCTTTCTCTCCATACCCCCTGATCCCTTTAGCCACAAGGGCCATATCTAACTTCCTCTTAAATATAGCCAATGAACTGGCCTGAACTGTTTCCTGTGGCAGAGAATTCCACAGATTCACCACTCTCTGTGTGAAGAAATTTTTCCTCATCTCGGTCCTAAAAGGCTTCCCCATTATCCTTAAACTGTGACCCCTCATTCTGGACTTCCCCAACATCGGAAACAATCTTCCTGCATCTAGCCTGTCCAATCCCTTTAGAATTTTATACGTTTCAATAAGATCCCCCCTCAATCTTTTAAATTCCAGTGAGTATAAGCCTAGTCGATCCAGTCTTTCTTCATATGAAAGTCCTGCCATCCCAGGAATCAATCTGGTGAACCTTCTCTGTATTCCCTCTATGGCAAGAATGTCTTTCCTCAGATTAGGGGACCAAAACTGCACACAATACTCTAGGTGCGATCTCTCCAAGGCCTTGTACAACTGCAGTAGAACCTCCCTGCTCCTGTACTCAAATCCTTTTGCTATGAATGCCAACATACCATTTGCCTTTTTCACCGCCTGCTGTACCTGCATGCCCACTTTCAATGACTGGTGTACAATGACACCCAGGTCTTGTTGCACCTCCTCTTTTCCTAATTGGCCACCATTCAGGTAATAATCTGTTTTCCTGTTCTTGCAACCAAAGTGGATAACCTCACATTTATCCACATTAAATTGCATCTGCCATGAATTTGTCCACTCACCTAACCTATCCAAGTCATCCTGCATCCTCTTAGCATCCTCCTCACAGCTAACACCGCCGCCCAGCTTTGTGTCATCCGCAAACTTGGAGATGCTGCATTCAATTCCCTCGTCTAAATCATTAATATATATTGTAAACAACTGGGGTCCCAGCACTGAGCCTTGCGGTACCCCACTAGTCACTGCCTGCCATTCTGAAAAGGTCCCGTTTACTCCCACTCTTTGCTTCCTGTCTGCCAACCAATTCTGTATCCACATCAATACCATACCTCCAATACCATGTGCTTTAAGTTTGCACACTAATCTCCTGTGTGGGACCTTGTCAAAAGCCTTTTGAAAATCTAAATACACCACATCCACAGGCTCTCCCCTATCCAGTCTACTAGTTATATCTTCAAAAAATTCTATAAGATTCGTCAGACATGATTTTCCTTTCACAAATCCATACTGACTTTGTCTGATGATTTCACCTCTTTCCAAATGTGCTGTTATCACATCTTTGATAACTGACTGTATCATTTTCCCCACCACCGATGTCAGAGTAACAGGTCTATAATTCCCCTGTTTTTCTCTCCCTCCTTTTTTAAAAAGTGGGGTTACATTAGCCACCCTCCAATCCTCAGGAACTAATCCAGAATCTAAGGAGTTTTGAAAAATTATCACTAATGCATGCACTATTTCTTGGGCTACATCTCCCATATTGTTAAAAAGAAAAAAACTTTTATCTGAGTCTCAATAAATTTGACAAAGTCCGGACTTTGTAATAAATTTTCTGGAAAACGCCAAGGCAAATTTGCAATAGCAATATCATTCAATTCAAAAGCTAAACTTAAAGGCACATGACCCGAAAGAACTATAGCATCATATTCACATTTCTGGACTTTGGACAAAAATCGGGGATCAACTATAAAGTAATCGATTCTTGAATATTTTTTGCGAATGTGTGGGGAAAAAAAAGAATAATCTCTATTATTAAGAAGTAAATGTCTCCAAATTTCAACCAGGCCAAAATCAATTAGAAAAGAGTTAATAAGTGATACAGAACAACTCGGAAGCCGCTGATTAGTTGAACTTTTGTCAATCAAAGGGTTTAAACAACTGTTAAAATCACCACCCATTAACAACATATATTAATTTAAGTCCGGCAATAAAGCAAATACATTTTTAAAAAAAGGATCATCTACATTAGGTCCATGTAGGTTAACCAGAGCAATTTTTCTATTACAAATTGTTCCTTTAACAATTAAAAATCTACCATTAATATCTGACACAATATCTTCTTGGATGAATAAAATATTAGATTTAATAAAAATAGATACTCCCTTTGTTTTATTTTGACAAGTAGCGTGAAATTGAAGGCCCTTCCACATTTAAAAAAATCTACTTTGATCACCCGTTTTGATATGCATTTCTTGAACAAAAATTATATCGGGTTGGAATCAATTAATGATTTTAAAAGTCTTCTTTCACTTAATAGGATGATTCCAACCACGTACATTCCAACTTATAACATTTATCTGTTTAATTGCCATTAAAGATTTTTTATTTTATTTAACACATAAATAGACGCATACCAGCGCAGGCTAATCAAAACTGGCGGTGATAAGTACAACCATACACAAACTATGCAAGCTCCAGAACTCCATAACAGAAAAAAATACCAAAAAGAAAACTAAAATTAATCTTATAATTAATCCTGTAAATCAAAACTAACCCCAATCCTCCCACCACCCCAAAAAGCCCGAAATTCAGCAAAAAACAATGGGAACTGGTAAGGCTAGGTAATCATTAAAACATGGAACAGATTCCCAGTTGAAATGGTTAATACAAGAGGACACAATTTTACGGTGATCAGAAGAAGTTATAGGGATCTCAGAGCTATTTTTTTCAAAGACCAGTGAGTACGTGGAAGGATCTACCATGGGTAGTCATAGAGGCAGACACAACAAGGACATTCAAGAAGCTCCTAAATAGGCATATAGTGAAAGACGAATAGAATTCTCTACAGGACAGAAGCATTAAATTAATCCTGAAGTAAATTGAAAGGCAAGCAGAACAATATGGGCCAAAAGGCCAGCACTGTTCCGTTTTTCTCTACAACATCTAGCTCCCCTTATCCAGCATAAAAGTTCAGAGAAAAAAATGTTTATACTTAATCCTTAAAAACACGCTGGGGAATGCAAAACAATCTCCAAGGACACCAAAACTATAAAATTAAACAAAGATAGAAATACCTATGTAACTCTAGTGGAAAAAAAGTTTCCATTTAACTGACATGCCCAATGAAAAAGTTTTTTTTAGAAAAAACTAATTACCTATCGACTAAGCACTCCCAACTATATATATAAAAAAACCTTATGAACTATGGAAACTATCACTGGAAAAAAAGGAGAATAAAACAAATAATAAAACAGATAATCAAACAGTCTATCCATTGTCTTAATTCACTTAGTAGACCAAAAAGGTTTCGAAAAGTCATTCATCATTCACATCGAAAGGTTCACATCTTCTTTAAATGGTCAATCAATCAAAGGACATCTTAAGCAAATCAAAAATATTCAAAGCTTATCTTCTTTCCGAAAGAACGATTATTCAGCAGACCTAAAACCATTTAGACCTCGGCTACAACCGAAATAGAGTTAACATAGTCCAACGCCTCTTTGGGGTCCAGAAAAACACGTGGAGTCGAATCTTTGGGAAATAATTTTAATCGGGCTGGATATTGAAGTGATGGGAATAATCCCTTATCATAGGCTATCTTCATGGTTGGAACAAATTTCGACCGCAGAGCCATAACCTCCCGTGGATAATCTTCATAAAAACGAAGCTCGGAACCTTTAAATTTAAAGACCTTTTGTCTCCTTGCATATTTTATGATTCGGTCTTTAACTTTAAAATGAAGAAAGGAGACCAAAACTGACCTTGGTCTATCTTGGCGAGATGTTGCAGTAAAAATTCTATGTGCTCTTTTGATGTCGGGAGGTTGAGATAAAATATCTGGAAACAGAGATTGAAACAGGTTAGCAAAATAGTCTAATAAATCTCTAGTCTCAGATCCTTCCTTCAATCCAACAATTTGAATGTTATTCTGACGAGATCTTGCTTCCAAATCAAGAATCTTCTGTTGTGACTTCTCCAAACGCATTGATATTTCCACAATTTGCCACTTCGCCTCTTTAAGTTCAGAATTCAGAGAAATAATGTTTTCCTGCACAAATTGAAAACTCTCATAATGACTTCATCTCAGAAGAGGTAGCATCAAGTTTTACTGTGTTGTTGTCTATCGTCTTATCAAGACCCATCAGCGAATTTTCTAAATGTTCGACCCAGGCTGGTGTTTCCTCAGACTTTTTCCCCTTTCCATTGCTGGATTCAGGAAGCTGCTTTCCACTTCTTAAAGACTGTGACATAGTAACAACTATTACCCTCTAAGATCCAACAAATAAAAGTTAAAAATTCAAAGTTTAAACTGGGGAAAAGGAAGAATTAATTGCAGCCACACAGATCTGTGTGTCACTCCATTAGACAGTAGGCGGAGTCCAAAGGGCAATTCCCAACCTGGGGTCCGCGGACCCATTGCTTAATGGTGTCCGTGGCATGAAAAAATTGGTAACTGCCGTGTTAAAAGTATTCAAAAAGATGAACAGGAAAGCTTTTCCTTTGAGGAGCAAGAATAAGGGGATATTATCTAACACACAAACATGGATATTTAGGAAGGAAGTTGTGGAAATTATCTTCTCCCTCGGAGGTTTGAAGAAATTGGCATTTTCTCTCCTAAAATGATAAAAATTATGGGCCAATTGGAGTTTTTAAGGTTAAGCATATGTATTAAGTAAGTATATCACAGGACATTAAAGATTTGGAAAATTTGAATTTGGATGCAACTCAGCTATGATTGAATTGAATAGCAGACTAGATTTGGGCTGAATGGTCCACTTTTATTTCTGTATCCTTATTTGTCTAACAATTATTTAATTCAGCCAATCATGGTTCTTTGGACAACAAATGTAAAGATGTTTTAAATTTAGGAATTGAGTACCTTTTATTTCACTCAGTAAATGTTGACATGGCTCACAAAGCCCATGTTTAATGTTTAATCGTTGTTGGTGGTGGTAAAGCACCTTTATGAGTTGTTGTAGTACTTATGCTGATAGTACTCTCACAATGCTCTTGGGTAAGGAATTTTGGCGTTTTGATCATTGCATTTTGGAAGAAAGACCGTTTCCAAGTTAGCTTAGTGTGTGACTGGACAGGAACACTTGAAGATAGCATTTCTTGGAATGTTTCTAGTGTTTTGCTAGCCTTCATTGATAGAGTTATTAGATGTATGTATGTATGGGATCATCTACATATGTGTTCACTTCTGTGCAAATTTTTTCTGAAAGAAACACGTTATGGTAGATATTGGTCTCTTTGTTTATTGGTAGTGAGTGATTAAACTACTTAATTAGCAAATTGTTCTCATTGTGGCAAATAAAGGCAACTAATTTGTTCTCTCATTTTGTAGATAACAACCAGGAAGATGTCAAATTGATGTACAAAAATTCATTTTCATGATTTTGATTATTTGGACCCTGTTAATCATCTCTTTCAGTTGTGGTGTTCTCTCAAAGTTAAGAAATTTGGATAAGGACGCTGATGAGAATAAGTATTCTTCATTGATAGACTGCCTATGTCAGTGGGGACAAGTCGGACATGTGGTTGAGCTGATTACTGATTGGCTGACAGACGGGCTTCCTCAAAAGGTCAGATAATTCTTTAAAAATTTTAAATGCTTCATATACCAGAAGAATTTTTGTCACCAAATTTTCTTCATTAAAGAATAATAATGGAATGAAAATTGTAGCCTCATACTCTAGGTTTGATTTAATTAGATCTTTAGAAGATGTAGAGTATTTCTGAGAGATTCAGAATACTGCAGATAAAAGAGAATATATAAATACCTAAATGTGAAGACAATCTTGACAAACAAGATTTCTAGTTTCCAATAACATTGAACTTTCTAGTGTTAGTCTACCGTGTGTGTTTTGGAGCTGAGTATTTGGCGTTAAAATATTTATATATAGCCTCCCTTTGACGCTCTTGATCAGTTGTTTTCTGGTATAATTTAAATTTTACTGAAGTATATAACAAAAATTTAATTTATTTCAGAGTTACACCTGAATGAGTTGTGGCTTCTGTTGCTCCACATTTGTATAAATCTGGAAAAGAGTAGGGTACTCATTTGTTATTTTTATCCCATTGCCCTTCCTTCCTCATTGGTTACATTTCACATTTTAACCTGGAGACTGATATTCCAAAGAATGAAAACTATTTAAAATAGGTCATTAGTAAGAACATTCTACTGACTGGTGCCTCAAGAATATTTTTTTCTTTAGCGATAGGGAAATAGTAGTAATTAGTGATATAAATAATTATCATTGTTTAATGTTTGGGAAATGTTAAGTGAGTTTTAGGAACTTTGCAATGTGCAAGAGTTATAAAATTGTGGTTACCTTTGACTTGTCAAATCATTGTTAGAAAGTAACAAAAGTAAATATTGGTTCATCTTCCAGAGCAAAAAGATACAACCACGTAAAGTTCGAATCCAAGAAATGGTACAACCAAAACTGGAGTTGGCAATAAAATTTTTAGAATATATACTGACTAATATAATGAGTCGAGAATGCTTGTTGAATATGCCGCAAAGAAAACTGACACAGCTTCTGAAGGCCTTGGCAGCTATGAAGGTAATTTAAAGAAAGGTTTAGTACTAATTCTTGGCATGCAACATTGGAATACTGCAGCAACAATAATTATTTTATCTTGTCATAAAAATTATTGTGCACTTAACTTCCCATAGCATGACACAGGTGAAATCAGACTAAAATGGAAAGTTAATAGAAAGGATAATTGGGTGGAGAAAGGCTGAATGAGTAGAGGAGAGAGGACATGTGGAATTTATCTATGAGAATACGCTTCTGCCCTGAGATAAAGACTCTATCGCCCCTAAGGCCAATTTATACCTGCGTCGAATCTATGCCATAGGTATGGCATAGCCGCGTACCCTACGCCATAGCCTGATGCACACCTCCCCAAAAATATAACTACGCATCGCGGCAACACAGACTGCAATAACTATGATTGGTTCACTTGGTAGCATTGCATTTCCAGTTGCTTCTTCTCCGCCAATATTTGAAATGCATTTTCTCGTCCACGTCTCTCAGTGGCCGGACAAGCACAGAAAATTCACCCTCCATCTGCCTCAATCCGTTCAATGGTTGTATACACCATCTCCTCCGACGTCTTCTCTCTTTTCTGCGTTGCAGTAATTTCAATAAAAGTACTCTTGTTCAACGTTTATTAACTCCAACATGATGCGCTCAGTTTCAGTCACCATTGTTTGAAGTACACAAAGAAATTCAACACAGCAACATAGAAACCCCACCGCCAACTAGCGTTTTGGCAGTGAATTACAGAGCGACGCAGACGCACCAGCGCACAAGTATAAATGCTCACAACAGCGTAGAGCCTACGCAGAAGTCTAAATCAGCCTTAAGAATGGCTTTCATGATTTTATAAACTTCTTTCAGATTTCCACTTGGCCATTAGCACTTTTGAGAAAACAGCTCAAGTCTCTTTATAGCTGCTAATCTCCTAATCCAGGCAACATCTAGTTAAACATTTTCTGTAATTTTTCCAAAGCCGGAGCATCCTTCCTGTAATGAAGCAATGCAAATTACACACGATACTCCAAGTGTGGCGAAACCAAAGTTTCATATAGCTACAACAGGGCTTGGAATTAGAATTGGAATTGGTTCATTATTGTCACATTTACCAAGATGCAATGGAAAATTTGTCTTGAGTCCTGTTCATACAGATCAAATCACTTATACAATGTATTGAAGAAGAACAAGTTAAAACATTAATAGGATAGAGTGCAACAGCTACAGAAAAAGTGGAGTGCAGGTAAATAATGTGAAAGATCATTAACACATAGATTGTGAGATTAAGAGTCCATCTTACTGTACTAGAGAACCATTCAACAGTCTTAAACAGCTAAGAAGAATCTATCTGGGACCCTGGTGTTACGTGCTTTCAGGTGTTTGTATCTTCTATCCTTGGAAGAGGAGATAAGAGGGCATGTCAGGGATGGGTGAGGTCTTTGATTATGCTGGCTGCTTTTCTGAGGCAGTTATCAATTTTGTCTGGAGGGGAGGCTGGTTTTCTTATTCTGAAACTCAATACCCTGAGCAATGAATGCAAGCATACTATATGCCTTCTTTCCCACCCTATCTACTTGCTTGGCCTCTTTCATGAACTATGAACTTGGATCCTAAGACCAGTCTATATATCTGATATATCTTGCAAGATGCAAGACCTCACATTTGCTCAGATTAAACTCCCATCTCCCATTTCTCTGCCCATATCTGCCATATCCTTTGATAGCTCTCTACCAGTTCACAACTCCACCTTTGTTTTTTGTTGTCAGCAAACTTACTACCCATCTACATTTTCCTCCAAATAATTTATAGAGGCTCTAGCGCTGCTCTCTGTGGAACACCATTGGTCATAGACATCGCCTGAAAAAGATCTTTCTATGGGCAAGCCAATTCTGAGTACAAACCATTGTTATTGTGGATCCCTAGCATCTTAATCATGTGGATTTGCCTATCATGAGGACCTTGTCAAATGCCTTATTTAAATCCCATGTAGAGAATATCCATTCATCATACCTAGTCAACTCTTCAAAAAAATACTCAATTGTGTTTGTAAGACATGGAGGCTGTAAATAGATGCATGATTATAGTCACTGAAAATGCTATTGTGACTTTAATTAAAATACATCTGGACATTTGTAGCTGGAGCCCTTGCTATATACTTCCCTCCATACCAGAACAAAGTGGATTTTCAAGTCTTATTTTTACTGTTAATGCTGTTTATTGATACTGATCTGAGGTAAAGTAGCAAATCCAATTTGTTTTCCAGAGGTGAAGTAGAATCAGAAGCAGGTTTATTGTCACTGACATAAGATGTAAAATTTATTTTCTGGCAACAGCACAGTGAGAAAACATAAAAATCTATCTCATAACAAATAAATAGTGCAAGAAAAAAGAATAACAATTTAGTGTTCATGGGCTAATCAGAAACCTGATTGTAGAGGGAAAGAAGCTGTTCCTAACTTGTTGACTATGGGTTTTCATAACTAGTTTCCATTTATTATTGTGTTCTATTAGTGGCAACTATTAAGTTGCTTAATTCTTGGTATAATCCTTGAGTTAACTTGTTTTCTAGGAACTCCTGGTTTCCTTTCTGAGTACATCAGAAATGATTCTTTATGATGTAAGTTTGGATACAGCGCTCAGGGCTTTTAGTTTACATTGTCGATTAACTATCCATTTACACAACAAGGTAAGTGACCTGTTTTAATGAAAATTGATTTAGAAGTAAGTTTCTTTTACTAAAAGCCTGAAGCAAATTTTCCCCTTGAAGATATTCTGAATGTGGTTTCAGCAGTAGGTAATGCAGTCTTAATGTAATTTAGTTGGATAACATATCAGTTTCCAGGTGAAATGCTTGAAGTATGTTCTGGAAGCTGAAAATACCAGTATTTAATCAGATTTCTGCAAGCATCATCACATGACTCAAAACTCTTCAGCTTTTATTTTATTGGTCGCAATGCAGAAGTGTATATTGAAACACAGAAAAATACAGTTGCTGCATATCATTTCGGGGGTAAGCAGCAGGGATAAAAGGGAATTAAAGTATGGAAGAAAATTTAGCATTTTATTCTAGGTTCAACAAAAATTCAATTAACAATAAAGTCCAGAGAATATCATTCAGAAAAATCGGATAGGATGGATAATCTGTAAAATGTTTATTGTAAAAGCACAGCATTATAAATTATTCTGAACCTACCGTGTGATACCAGTATTTCTGGTGTCCAAGGCCACACATTTCCTTTTTTGATTTGGCAGACATATTTTGCTTTACACTGTTTAGTCTTGATTGTTGCAGACCCAGGCACTACATTTAATTTCTTTATCAAGTAAAATATCCATTCATGACCAAAAAAGCTGGATAGTCTCAGCAGATGAGGCAACATCTGTAGAAAAAGAAAGAAAACTTTCAAATTGAAGATCTTTAATAAGATCTGAAAAAGGGAGAAAACCAGTTTATTTCATTGAGTAGGATATGGGGAGGACAATGGGTGAAAAAGGGAACATTTGTCAGAGGGTGAAACAATGCAGATATTAAATGTGTATTTAAGATCCTTTGGTACTACCAGCTACAAACTATTTATGTAAATAGCAAGGTTCCAACTAATGTTGGGCTACTTGTGTTGATCAGTGCCATCGATAATTTGTTGTTATTTATTGCAATGTTTCTGTCCCACAGAAGATTTATGATATTCTTTCTCTGCTCTAATTCTGTTCTTCAGTCTTAGGAATTAGGTTTAATATCACCATCATATGTTGTGAAATTTGCAGTACATTGCAAGGCATAATAATAAATACTGTGAATTACAGTAATAAAGTTAAATAAGTAGTGCAAAAAAAAAGCAGTGAGGTAGTGTTTATGGGTTCAAAGTCCATTCAGAAATCTGATGGCAAAGGGAAAGAAGCTGTTTCTGAATCACTGAGTGTGTGCCTTCAGGCTCCTGTATCTCCTTCCTGACGGTAGCAGTTGGAAGAGGGCATGTCATGGGCGATGGGGGTCCTTAATGTTGGATGCTGCCTTTTTGAGGCATTGCTCCTTTGAAGATCTCCTGGATGCTGGGGAGACTAGTGCCCATGATGGAGCTGACTGAGTTCGCAATTCTGTAGCTTATTTTGATCCTGTACAGTGACCCCCCTCCCCCTTACCAGATGGTTAGAATGCTATCCACAGTACATTTGTAGAAATTTGTGAGTGTCTTTGGTGACATAACAAATCTCCTCAAGCTCCTAATGAAATATAGCCATTGTCGTGCCTTCTTTATAACTGCATCAATATGTTGGGCCCAGGATAGGTCCTCAGAGATGTTATTGAATTAGTTGCAAAAGATCCTTTATTTAATTTTTCAAATTATATAGAATTTGTTAAGGACAAGTACTTTCTTATAAACAGAAGGAATTCTGCAGATGCTGGAAATCCAAAATTACACACACAAAATGATGGAATGCATTCTGCCTGACCTGCTGAGTTCCCCCCACATTTTGTCTGTTACTCTAATACACTCCAAGTTTGTCAGGTTCATAGTTAACAGAAACCAAATCATAATGAGCGAGATCACTCTGTTAACTATCTCATGGATTTGATAGCAAATTGTCAGCTCTCTCTAGCCTAAGTGCCAGCCAGTTTCTGTGCAACTGACCTCTGTACTATCACTGGACTTAGTTATGAGTATAAGCCTGGGGCAAATTTACTTCACAACTGTCCTCATAGGTCCACGTTACCCGAGATCGGTGGTCCTCAACCTCTGGGCTGCAGACCGATACTGGGCCGCGAAGCATTCAGGGGTGCAGTGGTAGTGCACCCAGCACATCTTTAAGAAAAAAGCTGAAATAAACAAGCTAATTAATTAGGTGCTGCCCGGCACGTAAATGTCGACCCAGATCCGTGCTAGGCGGCATCTAATTAATTAGCTTGTTTATTTCAGCTTTTTTCTTAAAGATGCACTGGGTGCGTTCCGCCCCTACTGCTGCACCCCTGCATGCTCTGCGGCCCGGAGGTTGGGGACCACTGCCCTAAGTGATGCTTCTGGTGCGGTCTCATCCATTTGAATGGAGTTACCAGTGGCAATCCAGGAGATAAACGGCAAGTCTGTTGTCTTTAAGTAAATCAATGTTAACATGATTTCTTCTTGAGTATTGTTAAAAAAATATTTCCATTGTTTTGAAATGGTGGAGAGGGCCTTCTTCCAGCAAGAGTTGTCAGGAGGATTTTTGTACATCCTTGCAGCTGAGTCTGGTTGCCAGCTTGAAATCTTGTTATAATTTGTACCAATACAGTAGCAAAAGTTAAGTGTGTGACCACAATGAGGATAGCAGAAGATGGATATTGGGAGTGATGAGGTGAAATAACAAATTTGAGGCATTAGCCAGATTGAATAGGATACGGTCTATAATTTTGCATAGTAGAACAAATAAAGTACAGAACAAAATGTTGATCCTTCCTTTCCAGTGACCTGATTGCCCAATGTAAATGGGAATGTTATAGCTATAGTGCATTGTATTCTTTAACAGGCCATTGAGGTTGTTTAATGGTAATGCAGTTTTATCCACAGTTAAAATCATGCATCTTCTGTTGTGAAATTTATATCCATTTGTTCTTTCAATATCTAAGAGGTTGTGAATTTTACGTTAAAAGAATTATATTTTTCAAAATTTGTTTAATTGTGTATTTGTATTTTAACAATATTTTAAAATGTTAACTTCTGTTGCAGATCTTGTTAGCATCAGACCTCACTTGTTTTCTAATTATTATTTCTAGATCTCTGCAGAAGATAGAAATTATCTTTTGATTCTTGAAGATAATGCAAGCTGGATTGATGAGAAAGTATTGCAGTTCATGCATATTCCAGGAAAGGAGATGGAGGTGTCAGAGCACCAAAGTCAGGTTGCAAAACAAGTGGTTGATGTAAGTTTGTCATTGTGAATTAGCAGAATTTAATTTTATTTATTTTACATTGATTTCAATCTGGTATAATGCTGAATGGTAGGTCAGATACAGAGGTGCTGATATTCAGTGCATCTAGCTGATGTTTCTCAACTGAACTGCCAGTTAGCTGTCAATGTGAATCCGTTATTTTCAGTTCTCCTCATCAGTGAATGCTGTGCATCAAAGTTGATGCATTCCTCAAAAATTATTAATCAATAAGTTAAAGATTTGGTCATTTATGTTTAAGATATGAAGACTCGTTACTACAAAAAAGTAACACAGATTTTTCCCTTGGGCATTATAGTCTATAAACTCGATAGATATTAAAAATGAGATTTTTAAGCTAAAGCTTCCACCACTCTTTCAAGCTGATGTCAAAGAGTCAATGCACAAAATAGGCTTCTGAAAGTTAACAAGAGATGTCCAGGATGTCACTTGAGGAATTGAAAGGTGACTTAATTGAAATATAATGTCCTGAGGTGTTTAGACTAGATGGATATGCATAGAATCTTCTTTCTTGTGGAAAACTATGGGCTGAAATCACTGTTCAAAATTTAAATGCGATCCTATTTATAAGATCATAAGACATAGGAACAGAATTTGGCCCATCAAGTCTGCTCTGCCATTCAATCATGGCTGATCCTTTTTTCTCCCTCCTCAGCCCCACTCCCCGACCTTCTCCCTGTAACCTTTGATGCCATGTCCAATCAAGAACCTATCAAGCTCTGTTTTAAATACACCCAATGACCTGGCCTCCACAGATGCCTGTGGTAACAAATTCCACATATTTTCCACCCTCCAGCTAAAGAAGTGTCTCCACATCTCTGTTTTAAATGGATGCCTTTCTATCCTGAGGCTGTGCCCTCTTGTCCTAGATTTCCTCCACCATGGGAAACTTGCTTTCCACATCTACTCTATCAAGGCCTTTCAATATTCTAAAGGTTTCAGTGAGATCTCCCCACCCCTGATCCTTCTAAATTCCAGCAAGTACAGATCCAGAGCCATCAAATGTTCCTCATATGATAACCCTTTAATTCCTGGAATCATCCATTTGAACCTCCTTTGAACTCTCTCCAATGCCAGCATGTCCTTTCTTTGACGAGGAGCCTAAAACTGTTCACAATACTCAAGGTGAAGCCTCACCAGTGGCTTATAAAGCCTCAGCATCACATCCCTGCTCTTGTATTCTGGACCTTTTGAAATGAATGCTAATTGCATTTGCCTTCCTCACCACCGACTTTATGTCAGAGATGAGACTTTTTTTTCTTTAAGGGTGGTGTGTCATTGAATTCTGTTCTTCAGCATAGATGAGTTTTGTACATTCTTAATGTGGAGTTAGATTTCTGAAGAACAGGGTAAAAGGTTACTGGGTATGGGTAGGAATGTAACAATGATTCTGCAGTCAAGACAGACATCATCCTATTGAATGGGACAATAGGTTTGAGGGGTCGACCCCTTCTGCTAATTTGTATGTTCTTACTTGGATTGTTGGATGTGGAAATACTGTAGACATGCTCTTTGCCTCAGGCAGAGGGAGGGAGGCAGGGTTGGTGGAACAGAGACTAGCAACTGGGAGATGAGGGTGAATGAAATTACAGCAGAAGGATAACAAAAGGCAGTGAGGTGATGCTGAGGACATGTGGACATTCATAGGGCAAAAAATCACTAGAGGGAATTGTAGAGAGAATTATTTTTCCCTTTCAATTTTCTCTAAGGTCAGAATTATTTTAGTTTCCCATGTATATTAATTGTTGAACCTCAACTCCTTAAGTATTCTTTATCCATTCTGAAGACGTAACTTATTAGTAGCCCCAGATATGCTTTGAATTCTTTTACTTTACAGTCTTGTTTAAATCCTAGTCTACAGGTGATTTCCATTCCTAGTTTTCTCTTTAAAAACAAAACATTTTTATGATAAATAATTTAAATAATGCTGGCAAATACAAACATTTGTACATATATCTAAAGATGAAAGTTCCTTTTTATTTCTTACCTGATATTTGCAAATTGAATAGAATTGTAGGAATACCAATCATGTTTTTCCTTTATTTAGATGTACCTCTCGGTCTGCAAGGATATTGTTATGGTGGGTGCCTCTGACAGGAAATTCCAGGCTCAATTGCTGGGATTTGCTGTTGCTGTGATGAATACAGGTAATATGTTTATAACTCCTTTCTTTGTTTCTTTATCATATCCAGTTCATGTGTCACAGTTTGATCATTCTCATAATAAAGGTAATGTCTGGACTGTTGAGCACCTCGAGATGCTCTGAGGTAATTATCAATAATAAAGAATATACACCAGTAACAAGGAAGAGAGCAGTCATCTTTGCCCTTTATATTCCTGTTGCAATCTGACCATTCCTTGAGTTCTTCTCCCACCGTCAACTGCGTAATCTCGGAGAATCAAACAAGAATTTTCAATAAACCAATGAGTAATTCAAGTAGCAAGAAGTTCTGGAATAACAGAAATTGCAACAAGCATGAATATTAGAAGCGTATAGGACTCCACAAAGGATTAGCAACAAATCGATAAAGAAAGGCCATCTCTGAAAATGGCTAAAGGATGGCTGTCCTTGGGAGCTGAACTTCCAAGTATATATGGCATATTGGAAAGATAGAATAGTAGGCAGAGCAGGTGGTGTGGCTCTGTGTATAAGAAATAATATTAAATTATTAGAAAGAGATGACATAGGATTGGAAGGTGTAGAGTCTCTATGGCTTGAGTAAAGAAATAGCAAGGGTAAAAGGACCCTAATGGCAGTTGTATACAGGCCTCCAAGCAGCAGCTGAGATGTGGATTATAAATTACAGAAGGAGATAGAAAAGGCGTGTCAGAAAGGCAATGTCATGATAATCGTTGGGTGTTTTAGCATGAAAGTGGATTAGGAAAACCAGGTTAGTACGGACCTCAAGAGAGAGAATTTGTAGAATGTCTAAGGGATGGCTTTGTAGAACAGCTTGTTGTTGAGCCCACTAGGGGATCCGCTGTGCTGGATTGGGTGTTTTGCAATGATCCAGAGGTGCTAAGAGAGCTTAAGTTTTAAGGAATCCTTGGGGAACAGTGATCACAGTATGATCGAGTTCACATTGAAATCTGAGAGGGAAAAAATACAATCCAATGTGTCGGTATGTCAGTGCAATAAGGGAAATTACAATGGCATGAGAGGGCAACTGACCGAAGTTGCATGGAAAGGGACATTTGCAGGAAGGACAGCAGAACAACAATGGCTGGAGTTTCTGCAAAAAATGAGCGAAGTGCAAGACAGATATAATCCAAATAAGAAGAAATTTTTAAAGGGAAGAAGGACACTACCATGGCTGACAAGTGAAGGCAGAGCCAAAGTAAAAGCAAAAGAGAGGATATGAGGAAGCCAGAGCTAGTGGGAAGATAGAGGTTTGGGAAGCTTTAAAAAACTTGCAGGAGGAAACTAAGAAGGTCATTAGGAAGGAAAAGATGAATTATGAAAGGAAGGTGGCGACTAATATCAAGATACAGTATAAAAAGTTATTTTAAGTATATAAAGGGTAAAAGAGAGTCGAGGGTAGATATAGGACCAAAAGAAAATGATGCTAGGGATATTGTAATGAGGGACGCAGAGATGGCAGAGGAACTGAATGTGTATTTTGCATCAGTCTTCACAGTGGAAGACATCTGCAGATAATGGACATTTAAGAGAGTCACGGAAGTGAAGCTTGTGCAGTGAAAATTACAACTGAGAAGGTGCTCAGGAAGCTTAATGGTCTGAGGGTGAATAAATCTCCTGGACCTGATAGAATGCACCCTTGGAGACCACACTTGGAGTATTGTGTGCAGTTTTGGACTCCTTATTTTAGAAAGGATATACTGTCATTTGAGAGGGTTCAGAGAAGATTCACAAGAATGATTCCAGGAATGAAAGGGTTACTGTATGAGGAACATCTGGCAGCTCTTGGGCTGAATCCCTTGGAGTTTAGGAGAATTAGGGAGGGATCTCATAGAAACATTCCAAATGTTAAAAGGCCTGAACAGATTAGATATGGCAAAGTTATTTCCCATGGCAGGGGAGTCTAGGACAAGAGGGCATGACTTCAGGATTGAAGGACATCCATTTAGAACAGAGATGTGGAGGAATTACTTCAGTCAGAGGGTGGTAAATCTGTGGAATTTGTTGCCATGAGCAGCTGTGGAGGCCAAGTCATTGGGTGTACAGTCGGCCCTCCTTATCCGCGAGGGATTGGTTCCGGAACCCCTCGCGGATAGCAAAAAACGCAGATGCTGAAGTCCCTTATTCAACCTGTCTCAATGCGGTGGACATTAGGACCCGGTGGTGGAGCTCTGTTCATGAAAATAATCAGGATCACAATTGAAAATAAAGTGGAAATAATAAAGCGATCGGAAAGAGGTGAAATGCCATTGGTAATTGTAAAAGCGGCTACGTCGGTCAACGATCAGAACAATTTTAAAGGATAAAGTCAGAAAGGCCCTGCCCCGATGAAAGCTACAATTACAGTCGGCCCTCCTTATCTGCGGGTTCTGCATGCGTGGATTCGACCAACTGCAGATCAGGAAAACCCGTAAATTCTCGCTCCAGCACTCGTTGTTTGAGCATGTACAGACTATTTTTTCTTGTCATTATTCCCTAAACAATAGAGGAAAACAACTATTTACATAGCATTTACATTGTATTAGGTACTATAAGTAATCTAGAAATGACTTAAAAGTACAGGTAGTCCCCACGTTATGAATGAGTTCCGTTCCTGCGTCCATCTTTAGGTCGGATTTGAAGTTGGAACAGGTACATCTGGTATTATTTAGCGTCAGTCAAACGTTTTTCTTAGTATATAGTACATATTTTACCTTTCAATGCTTATAAAACACTTGAGAAACATACGTATTTCAATAATTAAACCACTGCGTTGCTTAGTGATAATCGTAGCTTTCATCGGGGCAGGGCCTTTCACATGCTCCATTAAAATTGTTCCGATCGGTGACCGACTGTACCCTAACGCTTTTCCAATGACCGATAGTGTTTCATCTCTTTTCGATCGCTTTATTACTTCCACCTTATTTTCAATCATGATCGTGATTATTTTCATGAACAGAAACACTGTGGATTCAGAGAGCTGCACTGCCGGGTCCTAATGTACACCGCACTGAAACAGGTTAAATAAAGTCCGGGGTTCCGCTGGGTCCTAAAGACCACCGCACTGAGACAGGTTAAATAAGGGACTTGAACATCCATGTTTTTTAGTATCCGCGGGGGGGTCTCAGAACCAATCCCCCGCGGATAACGAGGACCGACTGTATTACTAAGCAACACAGTGGTTTAATTATTGGGTTTTGCGGCACGGATGGAGAGTGCACTCGATAGTGGTCTGTCACTGGATTGAACTTGGGAACTTCAGACACACAGAACTTCTGTTCCCAAGCCCGGCGCTGAAACATACGTTCTTAAGTGTTTTATATGCATAGAAAGGTAAAATATAATCTATATACTAAGAGAAACGTTTGAGTAACTGACGCTAAATAATACCGGATGTACCTGTTCTGACTTACTTAATAAGAGAACTTCCGATTTTTTTGATCCCGATCCATGATAACCCACGCACATCCACCCGTATACTTTAAATCATCTCTAGATTACTTATAATACCTAATACAATGTAAATGCTATGTCATGACAAGAAAAAAAGTCTGTAAATGCTCGAACAACAAGTGCTGGAAGAGCACTTCCAGGTTTTCTCGATTCATGGTTGGTTGAATTCACGGATGCGGAACTCGCGGATAAGGAGGGTTGACTGTACTTAAGGCAGAGATAGATAGATTCTTGATTAGCCTGGGCCTCAAAGGGTATGGGGAGAAGGCAGGGGAGTGGGGACGATTGGAAGCATTGGATCAGCCCATGATTGAATGGCGGAGCAGACTTGATGGGCCAAATGGCCTACTTGTGCTCCTATATCTTACGGTCTTATAAAGGCAAGATGAGAGTAAATTGGTCACAAATATAAAGTTGTACTGTTCATAGTTCTATAGTCACATAAAAAGGAGAGGACTCACAAGGCCAAGTGTTCATCATCTACAAGAATTTACAATGGGGAATTAAACAACTGCTTTGTGTCTCTGGAAAGAACTTTAAAAATAATCTGTCAGAAACACCTGAGAATGGCAAGTCCAGGAGCATCAGGTAATGGGATTTAAAAAAGGCAATTGTTTCACATAAAAAGTACTTGTGAAGTTGGTAAGTAAAGACCAGTCAGTCCCAAAGACCTGATGATCAAATTCTAGCTCTGAAACAGATGGTTAAGGGGCTAATAAATACTACAGTTATCATCTTCCAAAATTCCATAGATTTTAAGTTTGTCTTGAGGTTACAAAAGTTGCTAGATAAAACATGATGAGAACCAGCTGCTCTTCTTGTTGTCTGCCCAATGAACTCAAATCCCTAGGTATTTAAGCAACTGAATTGTGCTGGATTCAGCCTGCCAGGTAGACTCTATCCCTTTTCTCCTTTCCTTTCACATATAGAAAACTGGTATGACTGTGTAGGCCTATTTGTTCTTAGCCTCCCAACAGACACCAGGCCATTGAGATACAGTGAGAGCTTGCCACTGTCAAAGGCTTTTGAATGCATTTTAATTGTCTAATTGTTTGACATTTATGAACTATTAAAACAGATCTCAATAACTTTAACATTTTAATGAAAATATATAACAATGCTAAATAACTAAAAACATAAAAATAAACAGAAGTAGTACAGTTTTCCACTGATTCAGAAACAACACTCAACTACATGATGTTGGTGTTTCTATGCAATCCTCTGTGATGCACACCTGAGAGGCTGAAAACAAATTGTATCAGATTCTTTTCTTCACCTTGCTGGACTTGGAGTTGTTTGGCAGAACGTCAGATGGTGCATCATCTAGCCTCTAGTTTATCTTGGATATTTGAAGTTTGATCAGCATCCAGACTTGCTTTTGAGTCTGTTGATATCTGGCAGCTAAGCACAATTTGGCCTAATGGTGCCTAAAGGAGAATTTATATTTTTAGGGTTAGGTTTATTGACATACAGTGCGGATTTGGCCCTTTCAGCCACGCAGCCCTGTAATCCCCCGATTTAATCCTGGCCTAATTAGGGGACAATTTACAATGACCAATTAACCTATATCTTTGGAATATGAGAGGAAACAGGAGCACCCAGGGAAACCCATGCGGTCACGGGGAGAATGTACAAACTCCTTACAGACAGCGACGGGAAATTATTTTTAAATATCCAAAATAAAGTGTTTGATTATGTTTAGTTTTAGTATTTGACCTCTGTTATAATTTCTACAACATGACTAAAAGAGGAAAAATAGCAATACATATCACACAGTAAATTACTTCAAAAATTGATTCTTTGAAATTTGAAACTGCTCATTACATTTCATGCAAGTGACTTAGTTTTTATTCGTTTTGTGAGTAGCCTTGCGTATCCTTTTATGTTTCATGATCAATATTAGTTTCTCCAAGTAACCATAATTTGAATTATATTTCCAAATAGCTGTTCTTTCTCAGGATCTTGAACGTTTGCTCCTTCCTACCTCTGCTTCCTTATTTCAGAAAAAGGAATCTTCAGTTTACCATTAGTGATATCCATTCTGAAAGAGATTGCAGTGGACTGCCTGTCTCAGGACATCTGCGACTCCAGTGAAAACAGCAAAGAAATACTCAACATTATCCAGAAAGTATTCCATAAAATTTTTGAAAACCTGGCTCGGAGTTCAAAAAAAAACCAGGCAGAAGCTCTGCAGGTATAAATCTATAATGTATTTTATTTTAAGTATTTATTTAGTGACTTAAAATGTAAACATTGATAATGTATTGCAACTCTCTGTAAAATTTCAACTTGTTTCTTGGTCTAAGAAGTAAATTTGTAATTTACAAATTTTGCCATTATCATTCTTGGCAAAGTAACTATGAAGACAGTAAAGGAATTGATGATGCCTTATATGATATCCAACTCAAGATATGTCTAAATACTCAGTAAGAATTAATTGAGTAATCTGAAATCTCTTCGAGACAATTGGGTTAATAGAGTTGTTTGGATTGCTCCAACTAATAACTATGAATAGATAAGCTGAGGAAAGTTGATAGAAAATGGAGGAAGAATATGTGTATAGTGAGGAGGTGATGATTTTTATTAAAAATCCCATTTCCCATTCAAGGATCTCCCAGCTTAGTTTGGAGAAGTGTCATCACAGTCACTCAAAGGTTCATTTTAATATCAGAGAATGTACAAATGTATAAAACCTGAAATTCTTACTCTTTACAGACAACAACAAAAGAAGAAACCCCATAGAAAGTATGATAGAAGCATCAAAACCCTGAAGCCCCCCCCGCTCCCTTTGCACAAGCAGCAGCAGAAACATTGATCCCCCCACCCCCACTTGTGGCAGCAGAAGCATAGACCCCCACAACCCCACCATGCAAGCAACAGCAAAATCCTCCTAAAGAGACTTTAATCCAGAGTCCATCAAAACTACAGTCCGTAACCCAGCATTTTATTTAAGACCATAGGACATATGAGCAGAATTAGGCCATTTGGTTCACCGAGTCTGCTCTGCCGTTTCATCATGGCTGATCCAATTTTCCTCTCAGCTCCAACCTCATTCCTTCTCCCCATATCCCTTCATGCCCTGACTAATCAAGAATCTGTCAATCATCACCTTAAATATATGTAAAACTTGGTCTCCGCAGCCTCCAGTGGCAGCGAATTCCACAGATTTATCACTTCCTGGGCTAAAGAAATTCCTCCTCATCTCAGTTCTGAAACAACACCCCTCTGTTCTGAAGTTGTGTCCTCAGGTCCTTGCCTCTCTCACCTTAACTACTTCTTAACTACTTCTCCTCTCTACACCTTAAACTACTGCACAGAGTCTTGTCATCTTCAGAAGTTTTCTGATGACTCTGCCATAGTTGGATGCATCAGCAAGGGAGATGAAGCTGAGTACAGGGCTATGGTGGGAAACTTTGTCACATGGTGTGAGCAGAATCATCTGCAGCTTAATGTGAAAAAGATTAAGGAGCTGGTGGTAGACCTGAGGAGGGCTAAGGCACCGGTGATCCCTGTTTCCATCCAAGGGGTCAGTGTGGACATGGTGGAGGATAACAAATACCTGGGGATACGAATTGACAATAAACTGGACTGGTCAAAGAACACTGAGGCTGTCTACAAGGGTCAGAGCCGTCTCTACTTCCTGAGGAGACTAAGGTCCTTTAACATCTGCCGGACAATGCTGAGGATGTTCTACGAGTCTGTGGTGGCCAGTGCTATCATGTTTGTTGCTATGTGCTGGAGCAGCAGGCTGAGGGTTGCAGACATCAACAGAATCAACAAATTCATTCGTAAGGCCAGTGATGTTGTGGGGGTGGAACTGGACTCTCTGATGGTGGTGTCTGAAAAGAGGATGCTGTCCAAGTTGCATGCCATCTTGGACAATGTCTCCCATCCACTCCATAATGTACTGGTTAGGGACAGGAGTACATTCAGCCAGAGACTCATTCCACCGAGATGCAACACTGAGCGTCATAGGAAGTCATTCCTGCCTGTGGCCATCAAACTTTGCAACTCCTCCCTCGGAGTGCCAGACACCCTGTGCCAATAGGCTGGTCCTGGACTTATTTCCACTTGGCATAATTTACTTATTATTTAATTATTTATGGTTTTATATTGCTATATTTTTCTTGGTTGGTACGACTGTAACAAAACCCAGTTTCCCTCAAGATCAATAAAGTACGTCTGTCTGTCAGTTTAAACATCCATTCTATCGAGGTCTTTTAACATTTGATAGGTTTCAATTAAGTCACCCCTCAGTCTTCTGAATTCCAGTGAATACAGGCCCAAAACCATCAACCACTCTTCATATGACAAGCCATTCTATTCTGGAATCACTTTCATGAACCCTCTTTGGACCCTTTCCAGTGTCAGTACATCCTTTCTAAGATAAGGGGGCCCCAACACTGTTCATAATACTCAAAGTGAGGCTTCACTACTGCTTTATATGAATCAGCATTATATCCTTCCTTTTATATTCTAGTCCACTTGAAATGAATGCTAACATCGCATTTTCTTTCTTTACCACTGACTCAACCTGCAAATTTACCTTTAGAGAATCCTGCACAAGGATTCCCAAGGCCCTTTGATCCTCAGATTTTGTAATTTTTTTCTCCATTTAAAAAATAGTCTGTCCCTTTATTTCTTATACTAAAGTATATGACCATACACTTCCTGACACTGTATTCCATCTGCCATTTCTTAGATTCTCCCAATCTACTGTAAGCCTGTCTGTAGCCTCTTAACTTCCACAAAACTACCTGCCCCTCCACCTCTTTTTGTATCGTCTGCAAACTTTGCAACAAAACCATCAATTCCATCATCCTAGTCATTGTTGTATAATGTATAATAAAAAGGTACAGTAAATAGCTAACATTTTAAAAATATATATTTTATTTTAGCTATTCTGTGCACCTTTTTATAATATTTTTAATTACCTAGGTTCATGGGCCCAAATACTTAAAAAATCTACTGTTTTATTTATATTATATGTATTTTTATTGTGTGTGTGCGTGTGTGTATACACACACACACACACACACACACACACACACACACATATACTGGTGTATAATGAACAATATCGTGAAGAATTCGTATGTCCACTGGATGATAGAACTATTGACACTTCTTTGTTAAAGGTTTTGACATCTATTCAGTTGGTGCTTGGAGAATTCATCAGCACTGTTGAGAACTGGCAAGGTGTTCATGAAGCACTCCATCAAGAGATGTTCTCAACACTTCTGGCTGCAATGCTGGCAGAAACTGTTCATGCTCTAAAAAAGGTGAGCTTAAAGATGGATTTCATTGCTGACATTTCCTTTATCTGATACATCCCTTTGATCATTCAGCCAAATTGTGGCCCATCATGCAATGTTAAATTGTAAAAAAAAAATGTTATGTCCTTGGGATATGGTTTTAGAAGCTGGTTGATACATTTGGAAAAACTGTTCATTAGACTTGAGGCTTCTTGATGGACAGCATTTTTACTGATTCCTATTTTACCCCCAAGCAACTTAAACTATGATATTGTTTGATAACCGAGAAAGAACTCATGTAAGGCACCAGATCAGATGGGTGTTGTGTTTCTCTGCAATCATGATATTTGTGATATGTTGGTTTCTTATTGTGTTGCTTGTAGAAAGTTGGTATTTTTTGTTTACTTATGTATAAATATATCTGAGAGATAATAGCTTCAATTCAATACAAATTAATCATTTATTTCATTTCTGTGATTTGTTACATAGCCCAACTTTCTGCTATGTAGAACAAGTTATAGAAAGTAATATTCTAAAAGAATTGGGCAGTGTGGTTGAATAGCTTGTTCTCAATGCACTTTCAGAATCCGATGATGCAAAACTATAGCATCCCACTATAGCGGCATTATAGATAGAAGGAAAGCTTCAGCATAAGACTCCAAAAACAACTTCTTAGACTACTTTTCTGATGTATTTTAGGCACATACTTGAACCAGCTTTCTGCCTTTTATTAAATAGAAACTGTTGTTAACACTTTTCAACAACTCAATGCTCTACAGCCCCTCCTCTTGTTGAACTATCTATATGTTGATTTAAGAAACCCTCCTGGGTACACCTAACAAATTTTGCCCCATCAAACCCTCTTATACTATGTAGTTACCAACTTATATTTGGGAAGTTGAGGTCCTCCATGACAACAACCTTATTGTTTTTGAACCTTTCCTTAATCTACCAGCATACCTGTTCCTCAATGGCTATTGGATGTCTGTAGTGCAATCCCATCAAAATGATTGCACCCTTCCTATTTTGAATTCTACCCATAATAGACTGTTGGTAAGCCTTCCATTATGCCCACTCTGAGTGATATTGGCCCCGGTCAGAAGTGCAACTCTGTCCTCTTCCCCCATCTTCTATCTGGCTCTCTATCTTTTCTAAAATATTGAAAAGTTGAGACATTAAGCACTCATTCCTGTTCCTCTCTCAACCAAGTCTCTGTTGTGGCCACAACATCATAGTTCCATGTACTGATCCATGCTCCAAGTTCATCACCTTTACCCATATTACCCCTAGCATTAAAATGCACACATTTCAAACTACCCATCCCATGGTATCTATTACTTTACTCTTGCCTGTTTTTGCTGTCCTTGACAGCTACCTTCCTCTCCATCCCTCCACCTGCTGACCTGCTGCATTGGTTTCCCTCTCCCTGCCAAACTAGTTTAAACCCTCCCGAGTAGCACTAGCAAACCTGTGAACCTGAAGAAAATAGAGGGATATAGATCATGTGCAGATAAATAGGATTAGTTTTAATTGACTTAGTGGACCAAAGGGCCTGGTCCTGTGTTCTATGTTCTAAACTCGGATGGACAGGTGCGTGGCAGATGGAACCAAGATGAAGAGGTTAAAGACTATTGGTAATGAGGGGTGGATAGGGTAAACAAAGTGATTGAGACTCTGACTTGCCTCTAGAAATGGGAAAGCAATGTGGGGGGGAGGGTACCTAAAATTGGAAAATTTCAATATTCATACTATTATTCAAGTTTTTGTTTACATTTGCTTACTTTTTTTATTAGCTGGAGTGTTGATACAGACAAATCTCTGACTGATGCTTGTTTATAATTTGAATTAGAGAACAGATCGCAGTGTCTGTGATCCAGATCCCAATATCTGTATTCCTTCATTCATTCCATTTCATTTCCTTTCTCAGTAGGAGACATTCCTGTGTTAGACAGGTCTCTAACTCTGCCAGCAGGATGAGAGTATTGTAAGAAATGACAAATGCTCAAGGGCATTGGTCTTTAAGAAAATAAATTGTAACAAATATCTGTATATAAACCTAAGTTATGGCTTTTTCAAGGTTACTCATATTTTTCTTTGTACAAAGCAGTATTTACATAAATTAGAAACATTACCTCCTATACCTTAATGCTGGGAAAAACATTTCACATTTTGTAACCTATATAAAAATGTGATGTTATAATTGCAGGCAAGTGCTCATCAATCACATTGAGTGGTATTATCGTATCAAGTAAATGGAACAATGAATTACCCTGAGTCAACAGACCTCTTGGCCCTTTTTTATTGTTACCATTTTATAAGAATATATTCCTAATTCCCATCATAAACAAAATTGTTGTGCACCTAGCTGTCCTTTATTTAGGGAGCAGTTGTAGAGTCACTAGGAGAAAAAGACTGAGGATCTGCATAAAACTGGACAGCAAGCAAGTCATCCTCAATCTTGAGGGATTACTGAAGAAGGATTTCTGAGTTTATGCTGGTTTATTTGTAGTTATTACAAACTTGCCTTCTTTATGAAGGTGGCCACAATTACAGCTTCTCTGACATATCTGGAAGAATATCCTCTTCTCTATGTAAATAATGAGCCTGTGTATTTGCCAATGAAATTTTCACCTCTGATTTCAGCGGTAGTACAATCTTCCCCTGAGGTCTTGTTAATTTTGTTTTAGTTAGGATGTGTTCTTTTTGATGACTTGTCAATCAGGAGTGGTGGCAAAGTGGGACTGAATGGGATGCTGTGAAATGGACGCATGGGCACTGAGGGATTGTGTCTCAGTTGAGGAGGTATTCCTTCCTGCAAAAGCTGGCAGTCTCTTGGTTTTTGATAAATTTATTTATGTTCTTGGATCTCAATGGGCTGGGGCCTTGGGCCCTGAGGCCATGGGTGACTTTGACAGTGCTGAAGAATCCCTGCTGTCAGTAGGGTACTGAGTTTCGTGTACAACTTCCACCATGTGTTCTTTAGTTTGTGGGTCTTCTACTGGGCTTCTGCCTTCCGGTGCCTGTGGAGGTTTTGTTTTCTCTTGAGGAATGATGGAGCCTAAAAACCAAGAACACCTTGCTTCAAATGGTTAATTAGCTCCGTGATCTGGTCATTATGATTAAACCAATCTTGCTTCATATTAACAAAGAAGCTATTAACGAAGATCGATTTCAGGTTTTAAGAACCTAGAGCACATGTATCAGGAGTGTACGCATTAGAAGCAATACAAAATACCCAACATACGTCCGGTCATGCTTCTCAGTTCCATCTGTGGAAGAGTGTGTGGTTTCCAAATTGGCTTCCTAAGTCACATCAGGACCCTTAAAATAAGATTGCAAGCAACTTATTCTCGATATCGAGGGACTACCTAAGGAGTCATTATTTTTATATGCAAAAACTAACTCCAAGTAACCCCCACATTACTATGTGAGAATTGTATTCCTGGAAAGTGTACTCATCACAATTTCTCATGACATGAAACTGCACCATATGAACATGCATCAAGAAATGCGAGTTGAAGGAAAATTGATTTTTTTATTTTATCACAAATTCCTTGAAAACAAATTTTATTCTGCAGTTCAAAATGTTGGGTAGTGACTTGTGAATTATCAGAACAAATTTCAATAACCCAAAATCATAATGCAAAGGCTGCCTGTATAAATTTCCATGTATGAAAAATGCCATATAAATCTGCAATTTTGAATAAAATTTATCTGAACATGTATCATTTATAAAGATTCACTCAGCAATAATATATCTGTATGTTTGTTTATTAAAGTAAGTAGCATTTTGAAAATTCTGCATGAACTATTCTGTTATGTAATGACCTGTACAAATTGATTAATTTGACTACTTATTAATAAGTGGGAAAATTGTTATAGCTTTATATTTTGTAGGCAAGAGTCTTAGATCACAATTGCAAATATTTCTAAGTTAGTTAAAAAAGTTATTCTGTGTGTGTGTAGTTATAAAAGCTGCCATAAGCATGGTTACACATATGAAGTTAGAAAACTTTCTTTTTGCATCTAATTCTTCAACATGTGCTTACAAATTCAGAAATCAGACACAGATGACATCACTCCACCAGAAGCCCCAAGTGATCTGCCGGTACTTTCAAACTACTTGATGGCAATTGTGCTGAAGTATCCCAGTGTAATGAGGTAAGGGTACACTAACAGGGTACTGGTAATTCTGGACCTTTTTTGGCCTCTTGGCAATATTACTGCATTTTTTCTTGTTTTTGAAAACTGTTGAATTACACCAGTGGAACAAGAATGCTTTTGTTCTTCTTCACTCACTCTTGTATATCAAAAGAAGGTGATTTGTCGCTGAACTAGAATATGGCAATGACACAAAAGGGAAATCTGAGCCATCAAATATTAAAGAAAGGCACATAGTTGGGCAGAATGGGTACCAAGATAATCATATGCTACACGCATTCCATAGCTTGACTACATTTCAGGAAATCTGATCATCTGGCTGTCCTACTTGCTTACAGGCAGGGACTAGAGAATAAGGCTACAGAGGGAAGAACAACAAAGAGGTGGTCACAGGAGGCAGAGGAGCAGCTTTGGGCCTGCTTTGAGTTGGTGGACTGGGCCATGCTTAAGGACTCATCAGAGGATCTGAACAAATACTCCATGGTTGTCCAGATTTTATAAAGTCAGTTGCGGAGAATTGCAACCCCACAATATTGTTCAATCTTTCTCAACCAAAACAACCAAGAGATCTACAATTTGCTGAGGAACAGATCAGTGATATTCAGGAATGGTGGCTTAAGTAAAATACACGTATGACCTCCGGAAAGCCATGTCACATGTGAAGTGACAATTCTGGAGCAAACAAATCACAGAAGGTTGTTCAACAGCTGTGTAGAGCTTGATTGCTATGACCTCCTGCGAAGTAAAACCAAGTGAAATGTAGCAACAATGTTTCACTCCAAGATGAGCTCAATGCCTTTTATGCTCGCTTTGACCGACAAAATGTGGAGACACCTTTTGAAATACCACAGCCCCGTCGACCCTGTGATTTCAGTCTCTGAGGCTGATGTGAGAGCATCCTTCAGGAGGGTGAACCCACAGAAAGCATCTTGCCCAGATGGGGTACCTGGCCGAGTACTGAAGACCTGTGCTGATCAACTGGCTGGAGTGTTCACTAATATCTAACCTCTTGCTTAAGCAGTTTGAGTTACCCACCTGCTCCAAACAGGCTTCACTTGTACTGGTGCCCAAGAACAACGTGGTAACTGGCCTCAGTAACTTTTGTCCAGTAGCACTTACATCCATGGTGATGAAACATATGAACTCCTGCCTAAGGAGCAACTTACATCTCCTCCAATTTGTCTACCGTTACAATAGGTCAAAGGCAGCTGCCACTTAATTGCTTCTTCACTCAACCCAGGAACATCTGGACAATGAAAGTGCATATGTACGTCAGGATACTCCTAACTGACTACAGCTCTGCGTTCAATACTATCATCTCCTCAAAACTAGTCAATAAGCTCCAAGATCTAGCCTTCCATACCTCCTTGTGCAATTGGATCCTTGATTTCCTCACTTGCAAATCCCAGTCAGTTTGGATTGGCAACAACATCTCTCCACAATCACTGTCAACACAGGTACATCTCAGGGCTGTGTGCTTTGGCCCCTTCTCTACTTACTTTATACTTATGACTGTGAGGCTAGGTGTAGCTCCAATGCCATATTTAAGTGTGCTGAAGACTGAATCAAAGGCAGTGATGGATCAGCATATAGGAGGGAGATTGAAAATCTGTCTGAATGGTGCCACAACAACCTCTCACTCACTGTCAGCAAGACAAAGGATTTGATTATTGACTAAAAGAGGAGGAAGCTGAAGGTCCAAGAGTCAGTCCTCATCAGGGGAACAGAGGTGGAGCGGGTCAGTGACTTTAAGTTCCTTAGTGTTATAATTTTAGAGGATCTGTCCTGGGTCCAGCATGTAAGTACTATCACAAAGAAGGCATAGCAGTGCCTCTACTTAGAAATTTATGAAGATTCAGCATTTCATTTTTAATTGTGACAAATTTCTATAGATGTGTGGTGGAGAGTATACTGACATTGTATCACAAACTGGTATGGAAGCACTATTGCCCTTGAATGGAAAAGCATACAAAAAGAAGTGGATATAGTCCAATACATCACAGGTAGAGCACCTGCCACCACTGAGTCAATTATGAGGGTTGCTTTCGCAGAAATGCAGCATGCACCATCAAAGACCCTTTCCATCCAGGCCATACACTCTTCTCACTGCTACCATCAGGAAGAAGTACAGGAGTCTCAGAACTCACATTACCAAGTTCAGGAACAGATATTAACCTTCAACCATCAGGCTCTTGAAGAGGGGATAACTCCACTCAACTTCACTCACCGCAACTCTGAGCTAATTCCATAACCTATGAACTCACTTTCAAGTACTCTACAACTCAGGTTTTCGATATTTATTGCTTATTTACTTATCATTATTATTATTTTATTTTACTTTTTGTATTTGCATATTTGTCTTTTGCACGTTCATTGTTTGTCCGTCTTTGTTGTGTGCATTTTTCATTGATTCAATCATGTTTCTTTGTATTTACTGTGAATGCCTGCAGGAAAATGAATCTCAGAGTAGTGTATGTTGATATATATGTACTTTGATAATAAATTTACTTTGAACTTTGAAAAATTGTCAAAGAAATGCAAGAGAGCGGAATAGTCCTTGACCTATGCAAGACCTTTCACTGCACACTTGAAAGACTGTAGGAATAGATATTTGTAGTTGAGGAATGAACATCAAGTCAAGTTAAGTCAAGTCACTTTTATTGTCATTTCGACCATAACTGCTGGTACAGTGCATAGTAAAAATGAGACAACATTTTTCAGGACCATGGTGTTACATGACACAGTACAAAAAACTAGACTGAACTACGTAATAAAAAAAATACAGAGAAAGCTACACTAGACTACAGACCTACACAGGACTGCATAAAGTGCACAAAAAAAGTGCAGGCATTTACAATAAATAATAAACAGGACAGTAGGGCAAGGTGTCAGTCCAGGCTTTGGGTATTGAGGAGCCTAATAGCTTGGGGGAAGAAACTGTTACATAGTCTGGTCGTGAGAGCTCGAATGCTTCGGAGCCTTTTCCCAGACGGCAGGAGGGAGAAGAGATTGTATGAGGGGTGCATGGGGTCCCTCATAATGCTGTTTCCTTTGTGGATGCAGTGTGTAGTGTAAATGTCCGTGATGGCTGGAAGAGAGACCCCGATGATCTTCTCAGCTGACCTCACTATCCACTGCAGGGTCTTGCGATCCGAGATGGTGCAATTTCTGAACCAGGCAGTGATGCAGCTGCTCAGGATGCTCTCAATACAACCCCTGTAGAATGTGATGAGGATGGGGGGTGGGAGATGGACTCTCCTTAGCCTTCACAAAAAGTAGAGACGCTGCTGGGCTTTCTTTGCTATGGAGCTGGTGTTGAGGGACCAGGTGAGATTCTCCGTCAGATTCACCAAGAAATTTGGTGCTCTTTATGATCTCTACTGAGGAGCCATCGATGTTCAGCGGGGAGTGGTTGCTCCATGCCCTCCTGAAGTCAACAACCATCTCTTTTGTTTTGTTCACATTCAGAGACAGGTTGTTGGCTCTGCACCAGTCCGTTAGCCACTGCACCTCCTCTCTGTAAGCTGACTCGTCGTTCTTGCTGGTGAGACCCACCACGGTTGTGTCATCGGCGAACTTGATGATATGGTTCGAGCTGTGTGTTGCAGCACAGTCGTGGGTCAGCAGAGTGAACAGCAGTGGACTGAGCACGCAACCCTGGGGAGCCCCCGTGCTCAGTGTGATGGTGTTGGAGATGCTGCACCCGATCCGGACTGACTGAGGTCTCCCAGTCAGGAAGTCTAGGATCCAGCTGCAGAGGGAGGTGTTCAGGCCCAGTAGGCTCAGCTTTCCAATCAGTTTCTGAGGGATGTTTGTGTTGAATGCTGAACTAAAGTCTATGAACAGCATCCGAACGTATGTGTCGTTTTTTTTGTCTAGGTGGGTTAGGGCCAGGTGGAGGGTGGTGACAATAGCGCCATCTGTTGAGCAGTTGGGACGATACGCAAACTGCAGGGGGTCCAGTGAGGGGGGCAGCAGGGTCTTTATATGCCTCATGACGAGCCTCTCGAAACACTTCATGATGATGGATGTAAGTGCAATGGGACGGTAGTCATTGAGGCATGGATATTGTTCTGGAGGATAAATAGCATGAGTAGGTCTTAGACTGTTTCAGATCCAATTTCTACTAATTATGCCACTGGCCTCATGCGCTGCTCAATTTATTACTTGCTGATCAACTGTAAGCAATCCAGATTTTTCCCTAACATTTATATTTTTACTTCTTCCTCGTAGTCTAACACAAAGAAAGCTTTGTGCTTCAATATTCAACCATAATGACCATATCATGAAAGCACATAACAGTTACCCATGCATTTCCTATTGCAGAGCTACATCATGTGACCAGGGAGCTAATTGAAGGGAAGAAGGTGCACCTGCATGTCCTGATATGAATGGGGGAGATAGTGGGGCCATTGTTAGCTGGGCATTGGCAAAACTAGAAAGTGAAGTGTTGAACTCATAGAAACTGACAATGTTGTGACTATTATGCCTTTTTACATACCAGCATAGATGCACTATTTGAATTTTCAAGCAGATATTGATGCTAGTGTGGCTCTCTTTAATTTCTTTTTCTCCTCCATTTATCACTCCATTGTGGCCATTAAGGTTCGCATCTTTTCTTTCACGATAACCAGAAACTGTAAACTGGTATGGGAGAAGAGAAACTGCATGCAGTTACGGTTTAAGTGCACTTTGATTTATTTTCATCTTGTAGAATAGATCAATGCTTTACACACCTGCCACATCTGGAAGTGAATGGTGATAGACATCAAACAGCTAATGAAAAGAGGAGGCTTCAAGAACATCCCAATTCTTAATGAAAGCAAGGCCAAATATGTGTGCTAATGACAGGGCAGAAACATTTGCAAGATCATTTAGCCAGGAGGCTAAGTGGATGGGTTAATTCCAAAGGTGACATGAGATAGACATCACTTCAGCATTTGCCCGAGTGTGGTGTAGAGGAGCCTTTTTAAAACCCAAGTAAAAGAGCAACAACAGTAAAGCACTCAATGGCTGGATTTGTACCTTGCAAAAGGAACATGGTTGTGGTTGTTGGAGGACTCTATACTCCATATACAACAACCATGGTTGTTCAATTGCTTCCTCAGTGACCTTCTGACATCTGGTCAGAAGTGGGACTATTCACTGTGTATTGTTCAGTTCCATCTGCAGCTCCTCAGCATTGAAGCAATTCGTGCCTGCATTCAGCAGGGCCCAGACAGCATTCATATGTGGGCTGCTAAAAGCCACAGACGTGTCAGACAATAACTTATCTCTAACACGTTGTTGCCTGGCAGACTCTGATCACTCACTCTATACATTTAAAAGGATTACTATAGTGAACCCCCTTCCATCTTCAACCTAGGAATTACTACCTGAAATCTAATTGGTTCAGCAACATAAATACTTTGCTACAAAACCATATTAAAGGCTGGGTGTTTAGTGGCAATTAACACATTACCCAATTTTTCCTACCCAAATCCTTTCCATCTAATGAAATTTTTTCCTGCCCCCTATCTTATTATAAGTGGATCCTGAGTGAAAGCCCCCCTCCTTTTCTTTATTGCCCTCTACTCCAGAATTTATCCTCTCACACACATATTGTTTTGCTTTTTGACATGAACCTACTCAAAGGGGAAATTTAACCTTCCAGCACTTTGGGCTGCATGAGAAGATAGGAACTCCCTATAGAAACTGGTGTACTCACAGAGAGAACATACAAATTCTGCATGGCCAGTACCTGAGGCCAGTATCAAACATGGATCTCTGGAGCTGCAAAGAAGCAACATTAATTATTGTGCCAACATCTCTCAGTCAAAAGCCATGAATAAGACAGAATAATACTCAAGCTGCACACCATCTAGGACAAAGCAACCTGCTTGATTGGTACTCCAGCAGACATTTTTTCTTCCACCAGCAATTACATTGGTAGCAATGTTGTATCATCTGTAATGTGTGTAGCACTTACCTGCCAAGACTACTGCAACAGCAGCTTCCAAATAATTTCAAGCATTAACAAGGCCAAAGAACACAGGAATAACAGCACCTTCATTCTAGGCATGTTACTGGCTTGGATATGTATCATTTTTTTCCTTCATCATAGCTGGGTCTAGATTCTGGAACACTAACATTGAGGCTGCCTTTACTCAAGCACAAGCAGGTTCACTTTTTTATCCCAAGCAAATTAGAATGAGCAATAAATACTAGATTTCAAAGAGACATACTAGAAACAAAGATTCATAACTATATGAAATAAATTATTTTGGAAGCGTGTTAGAAATAAACTGATCATGACTGAAGTGGTATTACAATGTAAACATTAACTTAAAATTCTCCTTTTGTCTTTGAAAATCTAGCTGTAAATAAAAATATTAATTTATTGTTTGTTTATTATTAATTTATTTATTGTTGTACAGTGCACTGCTGATTTTAACTGTTTCCATTCTGTGTAGGTCATTTTTAAATGAATTAGCAGAATGCATCAATACTGAAGCCATACAAGGAATTGTGGAATTGGTAGCTGCTCTCCATTTTCTCCTCATACTTAATAAAGGTGAGTTTTAGATATCATTAAAGACAATATGAGGAAGAATTTGCTAAATCAACAATATTATCTGACTCATTACTTCATTGGATAGAATTATATTTTACAACTGTTCAGATGACTTTTTCAAATATAGCCCAAAGATAATTGTCCTCTCTTTTACATTATTGGTATTAGTATTTCTGTTTTTAAAAAGTGGCAAAAGAGATTCCAGAGAATGTACATTGGAGAAGGGACATTTACAGTGTCTGTTGAAGATAGGTAACCAACTTTTATAAAAGTAGCCAACTTGCTTGTGTTGTAAATGAAAGTGCATTATTAATTAATTCCTTGATATAGCAATAATTAGATGTTAAGAAATAATAAGGGTGTCAAATGCTAAAAGGTGTTTCATGATGATGCAGCAGTTAGTGCTGCTGCCTCTCAGATCCAGGGACCCATGTGCTTTCTGTAAAGAATTTCCTCATTTTCTCTGTAACTGTGTTAGTTTCTTCTGAGTGCTCTAGTTTTCTCCATATGCAAAACATATGCTGGTAGGTCAATTTACTGCAGTGATAAACTTCTTCGTATAGCTCAATTTCAAATGGATCAAAGTGGATGTGACGTGTGTGTTAGGAAGAATACTTTGCAAGGGTACAGGAAAATGAGAGGAGGAATAGGGTTAATGATATTGCTCACCTAAGAGCCAACATGGACGCAGTGGGCCAAATGACCTCTTCCTATGTTAGTCAGTGGTTTTTATGGACTGTATTAAAGCTTTTGAGAGATAACGGTAGGCTGGCCCAGAGGATTAAGGCACAATGGATCTGAGGCATGTTGGTTTTCAGTTTGTCTGGAATGTATTTGGTCCACTCATATACTTTTATAATAGACAATAGGTGCAGGAGTAGGCCATTCAGCCCTTCGAGCCAGCACCGCCATTCAATGTGATCGTGGCTGATCATCCACAATCGGTACCCTGTTCCTGCCTTCTCCCCATATCCCTTGACTCCATTATCTTTAAGAGCTCTATCTAACTCTTTCTTGAAAGCATCCAGAGAATTGGCCTCCACTGCCTTCTGAGGCAGAGTATTCCATAGATCCACAACTCTCTGGGTGAAAAGGTTTTTCCTCAACTCTGGTCTAAATGGCCTACCCCTTATTCTTAAACTGTGGCCTCTGGTTCTGGACTCCCCCAACATCGGGAACATGTTTCCTGCCTCTAGCGTGTCCAATCCCTTAATAATCTTGCGTTTCAATCAGATCCCCTCTTGTCCTTCTAAGTTCCAGTGTATACAAGCCCAGTTGCTCCAATCTTTCAACATATGACAGTCCCGCCATCCTGGGAATCAACCTCGTGAACCTACGCTACACTCCCTCAATAGCAAGAATGTCCTTCCTCAAATTTGGAGACCAAAACTGAACACAATACTCCAGGTGTAGTCTCACCAGGGCCCTGTACAACTGCAGAAGGACCTCTTTGCTCCTATACTCAACTCCCCTTGTTATGAAGGCCAACATGCCATTAGCTTTCTTCACTGCCTGCTGTACCTGCATGCTTACTTTCAGTGACTGATGAACAAGGACACCTAGATCTCATTGTACTTCCCCTTTTCCTAACTTGACACCATTCAGATAGTAATCTGCCTTCCTGTTCTTGTCACCAAAGTGGATAACCTCACACTTATCCACATTAAACTGCATCTACCATGCATCTGCCCACTTACCCAACCTGTCCAAGTCACCCTGCATTCTCCTAACATCTTCCTCATATTTCACACTGCCACCCAGCTTTGTGTCATCTGCAAACTTGCTAATGTTACTTTTAATCCCTTCATCTAAATCATTAATGTATATTGTAAATAGCTGCGGTCCCAGCACTGAGCCTTGTACCCCACTAGTCACTGCCTGCCATTCTGAAAAGGACCCGTTAATCCCTACTCTTTGTTTCCTGTCTGCCAATCAATTTTCTATCCATGTTAGTACTCTACCCCCAATACCATGTGCTCTAATTTTGCCCACTAATCTCCTATGTGGGACCTTACCAAAGGCTTCCTGAAAGTCCAGGTACACTACATCCACTGGCTCTCCCTTGTCCATTTTCATAGTTACATCCTCAAAAAATTCCAGAAGATTAGTCAAGCATGATTTCCCCTTCATAAATCCATGCTGGCTCGGACCGATCCTGTTACTGCTATCCAAATGTGCCGCTATTTCATCTTTTATAATTGACTCCACATCTTCCCCACCACTGATGTCAGGCTAACTGGTCTATAATCCCCTGTTTTCTCTCTCCATCCTTTATTAAAAAGTGGGATAAGATTATCCTCCAATCCTCAGGAACTGATCCTGAATCTATAGAACATTGGAAAATGATTACCAATGTGTCCACTATTTCTGGAGCTGTAATTTCTATAATCTGTCTTTATTACTTCAGAGGCAAAGATTAGTTCAAAGAAATATCTTCAAGTGTAATAATTGAAAACATAACAAAATTTAAAGTGTGGCTTTGCACAAACAGCAGAAGTGGAAGTAATGGTATATTACAATATCCTGGGATTTCATTCTCTCAATTGACCCATTTCTCATTTGGGGGCTTTTGATAATATTTTCTTTAAAGTTGATCTTTATGGAGATGTGTATTACTGAACTGATAATGTAAAATAAAATTGGAGTGCAAAGTTATTTCTTTTGGTGTTAAAATTCCATTTAAATGTGTCCAGGTAAAGTGCATGTGAAAAGAGCTGCAATCAAAGACATGGCAGTAGCAATTCACAGGAAGTTTCAGGCTTGTAGTGGAAATGTATCAGAGTTGAATGACTTTGAAAGGTATGTTCAATAAAGTAGAAGTTTGTTTTTTTTTGTATCAATCTTAGATATCAAATTTCTTACTTTCTTGATACTGTTAAATTAAGTTCCATTGGTGTTTAATTACTTATTAACTTTGTCAAGGCTGTATTGAATAAAAATGGCCGAGTAGGCATTCTTCAAATAATTACAGTGCCAAAAAACAACAAAACTGACATTTTAAGCAACACAATAGACCTACTGAGTTCCTCCAGCATTTTGTGTATGTTGCTTGGATTTCCAGCATCTGCAGATTTTATTGTCTTACAGATTTTAATACAGTTAAATTGTCTAATTATAATCTATACCAAATATACAATATGCCTTTTTTTAAAAAAAATTCTGCTGGTTGAACTTGGCATGTAGCCTAAAAGTTGACCATTTTTCCATAACAAGTTTAATTTGATTCTGATGGGAATTTAATACCAGATTTTGCTTAACTATTGAGGAGAAAAAGTAAGTTTCTGTTTGGGCTGTATAACAGAATGAAGTTTTTTAAAAGCTTCTGCTTAGTACATATAAACTACTGTATATTTTTCCTTGATCAGTACAGTATTGCCATTGGTAAACTGGCCCTCTTCAGATTAATGGATGTTTTCATTTTCATTGAGTAACCTTCACTCAGTTTTTTGCACTTTGCCAAAAATACATAAGGTGCATTGAGCGCTGATGTACTTTTATGTAAATTCTTTTCAACAGAGATGTTCAGGATGGTGCTATTGTCTCAGTTCATGCATTGTGTCCAAAGCAAAGGCCGATCCTAATTTGGCAGGAATGTTTTGCTCCAATGTTTATCCTTGGTTAGTTGAGTCTATAATATGCTGTATGGTAGGAACTACCAATCTGACATATTCTTAGGGAGTATTACTGCAAATTCCCTGTTAGTATTTGACATTGCAAAATGCATTACCTCACACAGGATTCCATTTGCTATTGGTCTGCTCAACTTGCTAATTGATCTAACTCCTTCAGTATCGTTTCATGTCTTCATTATATATTACATCAGTTTTTGTGTCATCAGCCAACTTATTAGTTCACCTACGTTCTTGTTCAGGTCATTCATAGATGATGAACAACAATGGTTCCTGGATCAATTGTTGTGGTTACAGCTTTCCAGTCAGTAAATCACCCCTCAACCACTACCCTATGTCATATATTACCAAGCCAAGTTTGGGTCTAGTTTAGCAAGACACCTGGGATCATATGGCCTAAACGGTTGGTCCGAACTACTGTATAGGACATTGTCAAAAGCCTTGTCTATCACCCTACCTTTATCAGTTTTCTTACTCAACTTTTGCTGCTTTCATTGATTCTCTTCTAGGCATGATATCTGAATGGTCCATGAACATTGCTCATTATTCCTTTTTTTTGCACTATTTCTTTATAAAGTATAGGAATTTTGATTGTGACTATCTATATCTTTTTTTGCTAAGGAGACTAGGAGATTTGTATCATCAGTGTTCTGTTTGAATTTGGGTGTTAATTTTACCAAATCTTTAAAATCTAGTGCACAGTACACGAAGTAACCAAAAAGAAATAAATGGAATATGAAGTATTTTTTGACAAAGGAAGAGAAGTCATGTGTAAATTATGCAGAATCTTGGTTGAAACCCAGCTGCATTTAATTTTTGACAAACGACAGGAATGGTTTACAATGTAATGAAACTATCTCCCTTAAATACTGGAGATAATTAAGTCAGTGACACTTCTGAAGATTAGTACCTATTATCAGACTAATAAAGGTATTAGTTGGGGATAATCAGAGATATGGAACAGAAGTTGGTAATAGGTGCATAAAGTGCTGAGATGATAGAGCAGGCTTGAAAGTGAATGACTTGCTCTATTCTTTCGCTTAAAGTCAGCATTGTAAAGCACGGAAACAGGCTTTTAGACCACCATTTCCATGCCCACCACTCTGTATTATGTCCATTGCCTTCAATGCTTTGGTGATTCAAATGCTAGTCCAGATACTTGTTGTGGGAAGGCCTTCATGTCCTACTCAATCATTGAATTCTAGCCACCTTTGTGAAAAGGTTCTTCCCCAGATTCCCCTTAGAAATTTTGACCCTTACTCTAAATGAATATCTTCTCAGTTTATGGGGAATGTTTCTACTCAAGTTGCTGAACAAAGGGATCTGAGTCACCAGAGTGAGAATGGTTAATTGAATACTTTTATTTTAGTTGGTCTGGCATATAAAAGCAGTGAATTCTGGGATGTAAAATTAGAAAACTATTAATGTCACTTTATAGTGTGTAGGCAAGAGTCTTAGGATTTTGGGTGCAGTTGGAGATGGTGTAAAAGTGATTCATTAAATTGATTCCTGGAATGAAGAAGGGTTTAGCTGGCTGGTTGGCTCTATATTGATTGGTATTTAGAACGATGAGTAGTGGTCTTCCTGAAACATGTAAATTTCTAATGAAGATTGGCAAGGGGGATAATGAGAGGAGATTTTCCATTAATTCGGCTTTTTATAACTAGGGAGCATAATTTAAGAGCAATAGGTTGCCCTTTCAGACAGCTTAAGAGGGATTTTATCTCGAAGGGTTATATATCTTTGGAATTCTCTATCCCGAAAAGTTGCAAAGATGTATAATTGTATACATTCTCCATGGAGATTGACAGATATTTGAGCTAAAAACAAGTCAAGGGCAGTGAAGGAAAGCATAGGAAAGTGGTGTTGAGACAAAGATTCAATCAGCCATGAATGGAGAGCAAGACTGAGCTGTTGATTTCCCTCCTCCTGTTCCTTATGGACGCAGAGAGAGAATTTGGGTAGTCTAGATCTTAGGAGCATAGTTTTAGGATAAAGTGTCAGCTACTTTGAAAGGAGGTGGAATTTCTCAAATCTTTGAATCTCACCTCTGAGAGCTGTGGTTACTGAGTCAATTCATTTGTGAATTACGAGAGAATTGAAAGTGAAAGGGATTAGTTCAGTTGAGGTAAAACATCAGATTACCCATGATATCAAATGGCAGCGCCAACTCAAGGATCCATTTGCCCTACTTCTTCTCCTTTGTACTTTACTATTGTGTTCCTTGAACTAAATTAGATTGGGCAATGTAAATAGCATCTTGCTTATAGTGCTAAATATAATTCAGCTGAAATGCAGTTTTTTAAAAAAATATGTTTATGTTGATGGATTTTCCTGTATTGCAGAGCCTTGTACTTGTCTTCAGACAGACATCTGGATGATCTGCTACACCTGTGAAATATTTTAAGTGCATCTTCCCCATCAGCATAAAGGAAAATAGATGCACTCAAATGCCAAAACTCTTTGATTTTGTAAGATATATAGCTCTGATGAAATTTGAAATTATGTTTGTTATATTAAAAAAAATCTGTAACTTGTACCTATTAGAATGAATCAAAACTCACGGTCTAAAAGGACATGATACAATTTTTTTGGAAGAAAAGCTTATTTGCTGAAATGCTGAAAATGAAATTTTCTACTTTAGTTTTGGATTGCATGTGTCCACCAGGAGATGTCACTGAAACATATCTAATAATGTAGTGAGAACCATTATGATTGTATATTATACAAAAGATGTGTTGGCCGAATGCTTATGGTTTGTAAATAAATTGCTCTTTATTTTTATTGGAACACAATAATACAGAAATAGTAGTGTTCTAGATAAATATTTCATAGATACTTTTAAAAAGCATTTCCTTTCAAATATATGTACATTGTATCTATGTAAGTGTCTAACTCAAGGTTGCTCACTAATCTACTACTTAGCTTCCCAGCTCTTTTTCTATTTCTTGTCTCACAATTTTCCAAACTCCAACTCCTATTTCTTATTTATTTTAGAAGCACGAATACTGAATATGCAGTTTTTCAAAGCTATAACTAAATGATCTGTAGTGTTTTGACTGTTTCTGAGGATTTATCAAGTGTCTGATTATTTAAAGCATTGACATTAAAAAAAAAATTAAACCTACTAAATCCCTCAAGTGATTACCTTTAGCTTCTTTATATTGCTTTATTTTGTGCATCACAGGTGCAATGCTTGGGACAGAGAATGGACTGCAGTTAGGCACATCGGAGTGTCACTATGTTTAGTAACCACCAAGTTTTGAGAAGGGTGAATTGTTAACATTATTGACAGTTCGGGGAACATAATTTAAGTTCTGAAATGGTGGAGCTGCTCATTTTCTTGCATAGGGAGCATACCTGGCTAGATTCTTTGTCTATAAGGAATCATGAATGGAATTAATACTCCAATCATCAGTGAGCATCCTCAATTTTAACCTTGCGGGGAAAGGGAAGCATTGTAATGTTAATGGAAATACAGTAGTGTGGGGGGCACAAAATACATTACAACGCCAGCAATTGGGGTTCATTTTCCACTGCCTTCTCTTCACCATGCAAGTTTCCTCCCACATTTCGAAAAGATGTACATGTTAGGGTGGTAAATTCTGGGCATGCTGTGGGCTGCCCTCAACATATCCTCTGACTGTGTTGGTCATTGGAGTAAACGATGCATAAAGTGTATGTTTCAATGTATTGATGTACAGGTGATAAAGCAATTTTTTCTTTTAAGTCATTTATTTAAAAAGTTAAAAATGACTGGAACAAGACCACAGGTGCGAAGAACTTCCGATGTCTCAAGGCTGAGATGATTGACTTCCAACAGCTATAACCATTTTTCCCTGTGCATGGTATTACCCCAAACAGTGGAAGGTCTTCCCAGTTATCTCCAATTTAATTTTTACAAGGCTTTCTTGATATCGTACTTGGTCAAATGCTGCATTGATGTTAAGAAGTGTTAATTTCACTCAGTTACTGAAATCTACGTTTGGATCAGCTTGAACTGGAAGAAGGTCGAGATGTCTTGCTCCAATTCTGGTGAAAATATGTTGATCTCAGTGCCCAAGAAAAGATGTACATTTCAATAGAGGAAGTGCAATGATGATTGATGAGAGATGACGGGATTTTTGTATGAGCCGAGATTAAGTAGACTAGGCCTGTCCTCTAGAGTTCAGAAGAATGAAAAGTGATCTCATTAAAATGTACAAAATTCTGCATACCAAATGTAGATGTAAATGAAAGAGAATGATAGATTTTGAAATGTTAAGGGAATGGAGTATGGGGGTAGTGCAGGAATCCAGGGCTGAGATAATGCATTAGCTGTGATCTTCCTGAACAGCAGAGAAGACACGGGTTTGTTTCTTATATTCTTGTGTTATATTGGTGATTTGTGCAAAAGGCACCCAGATGTCTGAACATAAAGTTCCATACATTATCTTTAAAAAATATGCTAAAGTGGTTGAGTTTACTGTTTACCACATTTTTATTAGCTATATTCATCCTATTAGCTATATATAAAGCAATGAAGTCTCCCCCATCCTTACAATCTATATAGCTACACAGTTTTGCATCATCTGCAAACTTGCGGTTATTACACTTGCTCCCCTTATCCAACCAATTAATGTAGAAGCCTAGCACCAATTTTTATTAACACCTTTTTAGAACCCCAACTGGAAAATAGAAAAATAAAGTTATGCTCTAAGCACCTTTGGAAAAGGAAATAATTATTTATTAGCTTGAAGACTCTTCACAGACACATACTCTTGCAGGAATTGCCTGGTCTGTAGAATGTTTCTGGAATGTTCTGCTCTTATTTCATGCTTAGGCAGCTTTATGATTTTAATTTACTGGAAAACAACTAAATTTGTTAAGGAGTCTTTGCAGATAAAAACCGTGCACCCAATGGAGCATTTTCATAAATTCACTGGAGTACGATGCTACACGTTTAGTTATTTAAATGAGATGAAATTAGATTACAATCATCTCACATACATACTTTTTATAATAAAATAAGTCGTATATAATTCAAACTGAAAACAATGGCTTTAAGAGTAAGGAATCACGTCAAACCTAAACTAATAGTCAACTGAAATAGTTTAAAATCGCATCAATAGTATTGGGATCATAAGTGGAGAGGAACCCAACTCAGAACGGTGCTTCAAATTCCACATAGATAGTTCTCGGAAACCTTTGCTTTGACGGCGTCAATTCGAACAGTTGTGATCAACGGTGTGCAACGCCTGCAACAATTAATTAGCTTCTTCCCTTGGTCACCAGGCAGCAGCACCAGACGACTGCTGATGTCACTGCTGGAGAACAGGCTGAGGTCGCCTGCTACACAGGTAGAGGTTTCATCCAGCAGAGGCGATCGGCAGGCGGAAGGGCCTGCGCTGTCATGGTTGGCAGCATGCGGGTCCGGTCAATGTACGGTGATTGACGTACGGAGAGTGAATCCCGGCTTGTGCGAGGACTGGCCGAAGCCGATGACTGACAAGACGTTCGAATGCGGTGATTGACAGGGAACCGGGACGTCTGAATGCCGTGATTGACGCGGAGGGAGGCCGGCCCATGAGCGGTTACGTAAGGCAGAGGACGGCCCCGGGAGCAATGATTGACAAAAAGAGGGCGGAGTGAAGCTTGTCGATTTTGAAGCGGCTGATCACTGCGAGTAGCTGGAGAGCGCCGCTTCGCTTCACCCATCACACATCTCCCTTTCATCTCGCCCAGAATGGATTGCTAGTCGAAGTGCAATGGATGAAGAATGATGGAAGTGGTCTACTCCATCCTCCTGCTCCTGTTGGCTCTCCAGTCCCGTTTGATCGTGCGAGCGGACAAGAAATTCGGTAAGTTTGTTTTGTAGCTTGTGCTATTTTTTTAAAGGATACCCACTCTGTCAGGTGAGGATCTTGTTCGATGCGGGTGCATCAGGTTGCGCATCTAAATCTCTGACATGCGACAGAAAAACAGGCTGCAAAAAAAAAGGAAACCTGGCGTTCATCCTTCCATGAACCTGCGTGATAATGGGCTGGGGTTGTCATTTGTGCGTAGCAGACCTGCAGGTGCATCGGATCTGACTTCAGACGGGCGGTTGCGGGCGGCTAAGGCGCGCACACTGGTTTAAATAGTACCAGCACTGGTAACCGTGTTAACTTTTGCCTCGATACAGAGCCCAGCTAGAAACCATGCCCACCCATCACGTCAGATACTTCGCTGTAGATTTTGATAAATGCCTGCTCCTGTTGTCCTGTGCAGGCGGAATTACTTCGTTGTGGTTATTGACTGTCCGCTGACCGCCCTCTGGGATCAGTAGGAAGATAAGTGAGAGCAGAAGTAGATTCAGCCCCTTAAGATGCGCGGTCATTGAGTGATATCCTGCTTGATTCCCTTCGGCCATTCCACTTTCCCCTCATAATCCACACATCACTTTATCCCCGTAGTTTCCAAGCCATTAGTCTGCATGGATGAAGTGGGCCGAAGATCTTTCCGCCAGTACCAGTACTTGTGCATCAAAAGGGTAAATCTCTTAGTCTGAGGCTTTCCACCCCTAAACCTCTTTTTTTTTAGGATCCCCAGCTGAATAAACGTCCTACAGCACTTACATTGGGCTCAAATCTCTCGCCGTGAAACTATTCCCTCTAAACCCAAGAACTGTACAGTTGTTGCATTTCTGTAGTTACGGAAATACAAATGAGGACAGGAGCTCGCTGCAGCCAGCTCCGCCATTCTTCCAATCTACCTCACAGTGGCCATTTGCACTTTGTTTACCTAAGGGCATGACACATTCATTGCAACTATAAACACATGTTCTGCCTTCTCTCTGGAACACCTGTGTACTTGTGTGTGGAATGATGTGTCAAGATAACATGCAGGCAAAAGCTGTATCTAACCTGAGACTATACGCCCATCATCTCCTTCCTCACCTGGTTCCACCTGTTTCTTGCCAAGCTCCCCTCCCCCTCACCTAGGGGTAGATATTGGCTATCTACTCTCTACACTCTCACCCTTGACATGGAAGGCATGGAGCCTTTGCCTCCAAGATATTTGCCTGAACCACAGAGTTTCTTCAACAGTTTGTTTTTACGCACCAGTGATTCCAGCAGTCTCTTGTGTCTCAGTTTGCCTCATATCTGTTTTAAAAGGGTGTGTCCTTTTTTTAAAGGAATTAAGACTGCACAAAGTATTCCAGACTATACCCTTGCCAAAGCTCTATATCATTTCATTGAGATACTTTGCCATAGAGGCTAATACAGATATCGGCCACTTTATTAGGTACATCTGCTTATTAATGCAAATTTCTAATCAGCCAATCATGTGACAGCAACTCAATGCATAAAAGGATGCAGACATGGTCAAGAGGTTCATTTGTTGTTCAGACCAGACATTGGAATGGGGAAGAAATCTGATCTAAGTGTCTTTGACCATGGAATGATTATTGGGCACAGACGGGGTGGTTTGAGAATCTCAGAAACTGCTGATCTCGGGATTTCCGTGAACAACGGTTTCTACAGTATACAGAGAATGGTGCAAAAAAGTTTAAAAAAAAGCTTCCAGTGGGAGGCAGTTCTGTGCGCAAAATTGCCTTGATAATGAGAGAGATCAAAGGAGAACGGCCAGATTGCTTGAATGCGAAAGTAACTCAAATAACCACTGGTAACAACAGTGATGTGCAGAACAGCATCTCTGAATGCAAAACAGATCAAACCTTGAAGTGAATGGGCTACAGCAGCAGAAGACCATGAACATACACTCAAAGGACATAATGTACAAGTGGTATCTAATAGAGTGGACACTGAGTGTATGCTATCTTAATTACTGTACATGTTGATGTTATGTTTTCTGTGTACTAGGACACCCAGTCTTTCTGCATACTAAACACCTCTCAATCCATCACAGTTCTGCAGCCAATATTTCCAATTAAAGTTGATAACCTTCCTTTACTCCATGTGTCATATTTTTGCACATCCCATTAACACATCTAGTGTCAGGCTTGCAGGATTTGACTTGGTGGGGAACTTGAGGGAGTACTTGAGAACCCCAAGTACTCACTGACTGTACAAGCAATGAGATTTGACGTTGTAAAGATCGTCGGTACATGAAATGAAGGGGACGTGTGGAGTGCTGATGATATATGATGACCAAGAGGATAGTGAGTGGGAGATGAAGAACAGTGATAGAGAAGACAGACCTGCTGATTATTTTTTATGGGGTGATGAGTGGATAATATTTTCTGTTTAAAGGGTCCTGGGCATCCTTGTACATAAATCACTGAGATCCAACATAGAGGGGCAGTTAGGTGATTAGAAAGGCAAATACTTTGCTCTTTCAAAAGGATTTGTATATAAGAATAAGGATGTTTTTCTATAATTAAAATGACCCTTGGTAAGCCTGCACCAGATGTATGCATGGTTCAATTTTGGGTTAATTTCTTAAGAAATGATGTACTTATTTTAGAAGGAGGACTGGTTCCTAGAATGGCCGATCTGTCCTACGAGATGAGACTGAATGGGGTAGTTCTTTATTCTCCAAAGTTTATTAAAATAAGAGTTGACTACTTTGAAATACTCAAAATTCTTAAGGGGACTGAGTGGATAGAAGGGAGGATGATGATTTGCCTGGCAGAAGAGTCTGGGACCAAGTATAAGAGGCTGGACATCTAGGACTGAAATGAGAGGATGTTTCCTCACTTAGTGTGTGGTGTTTATGGAATTCTCTTCACCAAAAAGCTTTGGAAGCTTGGACCTTGGTTGTTATCAGATAGAGATAAGTGAATCTCTGTATTTTTAAGCTTCAGTGGATATGGGTGACATGAAACTTTGACAAGCTTCTATAGATCATATAGGAGAGTATCCTAACTGGTTGCATCATAGCCTGGAATGGAGACACCAAAGCCCAGGAACAGAAATGTCTTCAGAAAGTGGTGGATGCAGCCAAAACCCTGAGTACATTTATATGGAGCCCTGCCACAAGAGAGTAGCATCTATAATCAAGGACTCTCCAACATCCATCCCGTGGTCTCTTCTCACTACAGCCATCACGCAGGAAGACAGGATCCTTAGGACCCACTTCACCAGGCTCAGGTACAGTTACTACCCGGCAACCATCAGTCTCCTGAACCGGCATGGATAACTTCACTCACCACAATTCAACCTACAGACTCACTTTCAAGGACTTTTTACAACTCATGTTCTCAGTATTATTTTTTTTTAATTTACATAATTTCTCTTTGCTCATTGGTTTTTTGTCAATCTTAGTTTGTGTATAGTTTTTCATAAATTCTGTTGTATTTCTTTATTTCCCTGTAAATGCCTGAAAGAAAATGCATCTCAAGGTTTTGAAGGAACGTAAACTATTATCTCTGATCCAGTTGAATGGTGGAGCAAGCTTTTCATGTTTTTCAAAGGCTTTTGCACCCTCTTGCACTCCAGTCTAGTGTTACATCGTAAGCCAAATAGGTCATGCACACTGTCAGAACATCTGTGATTGAACAGAGACTGGACAGAATTGAGGTCCATTCACACTGGTCTTAGCACAAAACCACAGGTAACAGCTGGCTGAGCTGAATATTATCTGCCTGTTCGCACTCTCTGTTTTTAATCTTTCATTTATTACTCTCAATCCCTTGAGCACTTGCCCTGTATAATAGCATCTTGGATGTTACCTTATCAAATGCTTTTTGAAAATCCCATTGCATTGCACCTGCTGATTCAGCTTTAAGTACTGTGTTACGACCTCAGACCTAATAATTATAGGCATGGTGTAATAATCTATGCAGGATTATTTTTGCAAGTGTATACGTAATTATAACAAATTGTAGGCGTGAATAGAAGGAGTGTTCAACTTGGGCTCCATTATTTTGTGATCTGCTACACTTTTTAATGAAAGAACTGAATCACTAATGACCTCACCTGGTCCCTCAGTATCATTTCCCTGAACGAGAAGGCACAGCAGCACCTCCACTTACTGAGGAGATAGAGGCAAGCAAGGCTGCCCCCCATCACTTTAACCTAATTTTACAGGAGCACCATCGAGAGTGTCCTGACAGACTGCATCTCCATCTGGTAGGGGTGCAGCCGAGCATCGGACCGGAAGTCCCTACAAAGGACAGTGAGAGGATCATAGGGGTCTTCCTGCCATCTAGAGGGGACGTTTATCAGGAGTGCTGCATTCTCAAGGCCCTTGGTATGATCAAGGATCCCACCCATCCATCCAGCATCCTCTTTTGACTTTCTACCATCAGGCAGGAGACTCTAATGCATAAAAACAAGAATGGTCAGGATGGGAAACAGTTACTTCCCTCAGGCCATTAAGTTTCTGAACTCCATGTTGCATCACATTCGAAGTGTCACCGGTTAATCTTTTCTGTACCCTATAAAATTTAATTATGCACTTTATTTTGTTTATTTATGTGTAATTCATCTGTTGATTTTATCCTTACTTTCCTAAATTATTGTGTGTCATATGTGTGTTATGTGTACTACTGTGCTTTATGCCCTGGCCCAGGGAAACATTGTCTTGGTTGGCGGTATACATGTATATAGTTAAATGACAATAAACTTGACTTGAATAAGGCACAGATGCTGAAAGTCTTGAGCAACACACACAAAATGTTAGAGGGACTCAACAAGTCAGCTGGCATCTATGGAAGGGAATAAACAGTCACCGTTTCAGTTACTGATGAAGGATCTCGGCCTGGAACATTGAGAAATTTAGTCTCTTCCATTGAAGCTTATATGCATACCTTCTTTCCTGCACTCTGCTAAAATACCCCGTGCATCCCAGTCTTTAAGGCATTAGAAATAATACTAATATGATTGCAGCTTGTTCTGGTATGAAAGGGTTTAGGACGTGTTCAATTTCACTAGCAATTTGGTACCAGCATACAGATGTGAACAAATATTATTTGAAATGCTAATTTACTTCACTGTAATGACTGAAAAAACAACTCTGAACTCCAGTCGAGAGATGGATTTGGCACTGAGAGGTTAGATGGAAAATCTGGCAGACAAGATTAATAACAACTGTTTCTAGGAAATAATTAAATCACTGTGTTGTAATTAAGAGCTGAAATGAATGAAAGGTGTTTAGAAAAGACAAATAAACTTTTCACTAGTGAAGATTTATTCAAAGGCAGATTTGGTAGAACAACAAAAAGCAAACACAAAATTCAGTTTCTATTTTGGGCAATGCACACAAATGTTCAAGGAGCTCAGCAGGTCGGGCAGCATCTATGGAGGGAAATGAATAGTCAACCTTTTGGACCAAGAGCCTTTATCAGGACTGTAGTGAAAGAGGACAGAAGCCAGAATAAAAAGGGTGGCTGGAAAGTGAGGAGAAGGATCTGACAGGTGGTAAGTGAATTGAGGTGAGGAGGAAGATGGGTATGTTGTTGGGGAGAGGGGAAAGAAATGGGAATGATGTGAGAAGATGATAGGTGGAAGAAGCAAATTTAAAATCTGCTTGGAGAGGACAGTGAATCATGGATTTGTCACTGGAATAAAGGGAAGGAGGTGTGCAACTGCAGAGGGGAATTGGTCTGTTTCACCAATGTTGAGGAGGCCGCACCTGTTTAGAAACCTGTTTGCTGGTGAGGGAGGAGGTGTAGGGGCAGGTACAACATTTAGAGCAATTGCAGAGATACTGCCCGGGGTGTGTTTGGTTGGGAGGGACAAGCAGACAAGGTAATCACAGAGAGTTCCATCCCTGTGAAAAGCGAAGAGAGGCGACAGGAAGATGTGCCTGGTGGTGGGATCCCATTGGAGTTGGCAGAAATTGTGGAGAATGATATGTTGGATGTGGAGGCTGGTTGGGTGGAAGGTAAGGACAAGGGGGAGTGTCACTGGAAATTGTGTGAGGCAGATGTGCAAGAAACATTTCTATTTACTTATAGATGAGGCTCAAGAATTATTTAAATATTAAAACCAATATCTATTTATCCTATAGTTCTGTTAAACCCTTATTTTTAGAATCAATGAACTAAACCGAAATTTAGAATTTAGTGGCATGTGTCTAATCTCTACAGTTCTCCCTCTGCAACTGGATAGTTGTTCTCATTGGTGGACCACAATCATTTGTCATCTGTCCGACCTCGCCGAAGGTTGGTAACAGCATCTCCTCAATGACCATCAACACAGGTGCACCCTAAGGCTGCATGCTCTACACTCTTTATAATCCTGTCTGTGAGGCTAAGCACAGCTGTAGTGCCACGTATAGATTTGCTGATGACGCCGCAGTTATCGGACAAGTTACAGGCGATGATGGGTATTGAATACAGGAGCGAGATTGGAAATCTGGTTGAGCTGGTGTCACAACGACAATCTCTCGCTCAACTAAAACTAAAGCGCTGATTGTTGACTTCAGGAAAGGGCAGGAAGGTAAACATGTGCCAGTCTACATTGGAGGATTGGCAGTAGAGTGAGCCAGCAATTTTAAATTCCTGGGCATTAAGATAGCAGCTGACCTGTCCTGGGCCCAGCACATAGATGCAATCACAAAGAGTGCGGCAGCATCTTTATTTCCTGAGGAGGTGAAGGAGGTTCAGCTTTTCACTGAATACTTGTAGCAAACTTCTACGGATGTGCTGCAGAAAGTATACTGAATGATTCATGGTCTGGTACCACAATTTGAATGCAAGGAACTGAATGCGTAAGTCCTGTCCGGTAATCATACATCTTGTAAATGCCACATATTATGTCATATTTTCTCCTTTACACGTGAATGTCAGAACGTGAAGGTCTGTTCTCCACCTTGTAGTATAGTTTCCAAGATTAACATTTTCAGCACTGGAGCACTAATAGCATTCAGGTTATTTTTATGTTATTCCATGACAAGCCATTTTATTTCCATGTAGGACACCAGATCTGCAAAGCAGATGTTCTGTTCCATGCTTTGCCAAGTGAACTGGCTACTAGTCAGTCTTAGGATAAGATTCAAACAGGGGCAATGAGCTTCCTTGAAAAAGTGCAACACCCATATTGGACCCTGAGTGGAGGAGGACTATTTGGTTGGTATTGAGAACATTTTGGTTGGTACAAGTACAGAAGCCCTGTATGATTAACAGTAGGAGCACAAAACCTCACAAGTGGCCCATCTACCTGCCTCATTATGCTTCCCTATCCCACCTGTCGTTCCCACATTGGCCTCAACAATTGTTTTGGAACCTACGAAACGGGAGTGGAAGCAAATCATTGACGCAGGAGATTGCAGATGCTGGAAATCTGAAGCAACATAGAAGGTTCCTGGAGGAGCTAATCAGGTCTGGCTGCAACTACTGAGAGAAATGGACAGTTAGCATTTTGGGTTGAGACCCTTCATCTGGATGGTCAGTGCATCCTCTCAAATAAACAGGGTGAACATCCCAGGCTTTGGGTGTATATGTAAAGACTTGCACTGAATCATGGTGCAGCCGATACAATGGTATGATCTGGATGATGAGGTGGTAAATTGGATTAGTAAGTATGCAGATGATACTAAGGTAGGTGGCGTTGTGGATAATGAAGTAGGTTTTCAAAGCTTGCAGAGAGATTTAGGCCAGTTAGAAGAGTGGGCTGAATGATGGCAGATGGAGTTTAATGCTGATAAGTGTGAGGTGCTACATTTTGGTAAATGGGCTGAGTGCGGGCCAGTGGGACTAGGTGAGTGTAAGCATCGGCATGGACTAGAAGGGCCAAGATGGCCTGTTTCCGTGCTGTATATGGTTATAATGTTCTCAATGTCTAAGGCTTTGTGGCGAAGGACTGCAATCTGAAGTTCTGCAGCCACCAGGTCCTGTGTAAAAGTCTGCAAATACACAAACAGTATATTGTAATCTGTGTCAATGACCATCGTCCAGTATCACTTAAATCCACGGTGGTGAAATGTTTTGAGAGATTGATGATGAAACATATCAACTCCTGCCTGAGAAGTGATGTGGATCTGTTCTGATTTGCCTACCAGCGCAACAGGTCCACAGCAGATACCATTTCATTGTCTCTTCATTCAACAGTGGATCATCCGGATGGCAAAGATGCTCTTTAATGACTACAGCTCAACATTCAAGGCTATCAGCCCTCAAAACTAATTAATAAGCTAATTAATAAACTAATTAATAAGACCCTGGCCTCAATCCCTCCCTGTGCAATTGGATCCTGGATTCCCAGTCATCTTGAATTGGCAACAGTATCTCTTCCACAGTCTCCATCAGCACAGGTGCACCACAAGGCTGTGTAATTAGCTCCCTGCTCTGCTCACTTTACACATATGATTGTGTGTCTAAGCACAGTTCCAATGCCGCATTCAAGTTGGCTGATGACACGGCTGTTGTAGGCCGAATCAAAGATGGAGACGAACCAGCATGTAGAAGGGAGATTGAAAATCTGGCTGAGTGCTGCCACGACAACCCCTTACTCAGTGTCAGCAAGATCAAGGAGCTGATTAATGATCGGAGGTCAGTGAGCCAGTCCTCATCGGGAGATCAGAGGTGGAGAGGATCAGCAACTTTAAACTCCTCAGCGTTATAATTTCAGAGGATCTGTCCTGGGCCAAGCAGGTGGCACCTTTATGAAGCAAGCACGCCAGCGCCTCTAGGTTTGCAAAGGTTCGGCATGGCATCTATAACTTCGACAAACCTCTATAACTGTGTGGTGCAGGGTACAATGACTGGCTATATCACAGCCTGGTATGGAAACACCAATGCCTTTGAACGGAAAATACTACAAAAAAAATAGTGGATACGATCCAGTCCCTCATGAGTAAAGCCTTCCCCACCATTCAGCATATCTACATGGAGCATTGTTGAGTGAAAGCAGCACCCATCATCAGGGACCCCCACCACCCAGGTCATGCTTTCTGCTGGCTGCAGGATCCTCAGGACGCACGGCACCAGGTTCAGGAACAGTTATTACCTCTCAACCATCAAGCTTCAGAACCAGTTTAGAACTCAGCTTCACTTGCCCCATCAGTAAAATGTTCCCACAACCTATAGACTCACTTATTCATTTACCTATCTATCTATCTATTTATTTATTTCTATTTGCACAGTTTGTTGCCTTTTGCCCTCTTGGACACAGACTTTCATTAATTCTATAACGGTTATTAGATTTTCTGCGCCTACCTGCAAGAAAACAAATCTCAGAGTTGTATATGCTGATAGATATATTTTGATAATAAATGTACTTTGAACTTTGTTCAAAGAGTGATTCACTATCAGAGTCTTTCCCACAGGGGTAGAAATGTCAAGACACTAGAGGACAGATATTTAAGATCAAAGGGGAAAGTTTAAAGGAAAACTGTGAGGCTTTTTTTTTTGCACAGCATCTGGAATGAGCTTCTGGGTGTGGTGGTAAAAACAGGTATGATTGTGGCGTTTAGATAGTCCTGAATAGTGGGAAGATCACATCTGCAGATGTGCTGGGCTGTCCACACCACTCTCTACAGAGCCCTGCGATTGAGGGAAGTACAGTTCCCGTACCAGGCAGTGATGCAGCCAGTCAGGATGCCCTCAGTTGTACCCCTGTAGAAAGTTCTTGGGATTTGGGGGCCCATACCAAATTTCTTCAACTGTCTGAGGTGAAAGAGCCGTCGTTGTGCCTTTTTCATCACATGAGATCCTCGGTGGTGTGTATTCCGAGGAACTTAAAGCTGTTCACCCTCTCAACACCAGATCCATTGACGTCAATAAAGTTGATTTTGACTTGCTTCAATGAATATTATGTTGGCAGTACTGGAATTGGTAGTCATTGCTTTCTTGGTGCTGATAGTTAACTTGCTGCCACTTTCAATGGGATCTATGACCTGATGCCCATTCAGTGGACAGGTCCCAATCAGATTACCCTTGCATACATACCATTTTCGGTTTGTATCAGCTGATATGTGACTTCCTGCAGCCTGTTTTGTTGTCACTGGAGACAAATAGGCTCTAAAATAATGTTTTGACATTTTTGTGGAGTACTATTACAACAGACCTTCACTCCAGGTCTATTTGCCCTGCCCAGTACAGAGTTTTGTGGGCGAGCCTTTACTTGGCTGTAGATCTGTGGTTCCATTTAATTGACTTGTGGTTTATCTGTCCCCAGTTGCTGGCCATCTCTGCCGGGTTTTCATACTTCTGTACAACATTGAAGGAGACTACCTTGACCCATCTAATCTGTGCCAACTCATAGTGCAGTTCCATGCTCTCTTTAATTATCTTTGTAGCCTGTTCTTCTCACGAAAGTTAGAATCTGTGGAGGGCCAGAATAATGAGCCGTGGGTTTACTGCTCCACCTATGACTGTAAGAAACTGCAGAGAGTTGTGGATACAGTTCAGCACATCACTAGAAACAGCATCCCCTCCGTAATCTCTGTCCACCTGCCTTGCCTCCTCTGTAAAGCAGCCCGCATAATCAAAAACCCCACCCACCCTCTCCTCTCACCCCATTGGGCAGAAGATAAAAAGCCTATGATACCACCAGGTTCAAGGACAGCTTCTATCCCACACAAAATGCCAGAGGAACTCAAAGTCAGATAGCAATTAAGGAGAGGAACAAGTAGTCGACATTCCCCAAAAATGCTGACTGTTTATTCCCATCCATAGATGGTACCTGACTTGCTGAGTTCCTCCGGCATTCTCTGTGTGTTGCTTGAGATTTCCAGTATCTGTAGCATCTCTTGTGCTTACAGTTTCTATCTATTGTTTTACAACTATTGAATGATCCCCCTGCATGATAAGATGGACTCTTAACAATCTTACATGTTATAGCCTGAAGAAGCGTCTCAGCCCAAAACATCAATAATGTACTCTTTTCCAAAGATGCTGCCTGACCTGCTGAGTTCCTCCAGCATTTAATGTATCTTGCTTTGGATTTCCAGCATCTGCAGATTTTCTCCTGTTTGTTATAACCTTGCATTTTGTTGCCTACCTGCACTGCACTGTCTCAGTATCTGTAATATATATTCTGCATTCAGTTACTGTTTTCCTATCTACTATCTCAGTGCACTGATGAGATGAAATGATCTGTATGGATGGCATGCAACACAAAGTTTTTTCATTGTACCTCAGTACATGAGAAAATAATAAACCAATTTACCGATCTGCATTGTAAATAATCACTTCATAATGTTTGTTGCATAGAAATGAATTTTAGTAAATTACAGATCAACCTAATTTCTGAATCTTTTCCATCACATTTTTAGTAACTATAAGGTCAACCTGTTTAAATATAATTGAGGCTGCCGCCCAGTTCTTGTAGTTCAAAATTCATTTTCACAGTGTCTTGCATTCATGATTACAGAGGCTGACGGTGAGTAATCCATTTATTGAGCACATTTGGCTGTTGACAAGAGTAACAGGAATAGTTGGTAGGTTTCCAAGAGCATCTTTCTATTCCATACATCAATAATTGTTTGCCTTCACAAAGCAATGCTCATTGACTGCTTTGGTGAGTAAATGGGGGCCTGGGGGAGGGAAGCAGTTTCAGAGAAATTTGTCAGCAAGCACTGTATCAACAGTCTCCTCTCCTATCTGATTCCTGTTTCTTCAGCCCTTTACCTCTTCCACCTATTACCTTCCAGCTTCTCACTTCGTCCCCACTTCTCCACCCACCCTCCTCTCCCCTCACCTGGTCTCACCTATCATCTGTACTCCTTTTCCTACCAACCCTCCCCCCCCCGACCCCCGACTTCTAATTCTGGCTTCCTTTCCAGTTCCAATGAAGGATCTCTCAGCCCAAAATGTTGACTCTTTATTCCCTCCTGACCTGTGGAGTTCTTCCTGCATTTTGTAGGTGTAGCTCTGTGTAAGCATTCCTTGCTTTCAGCTGCTATTTTTCACCTCTTCCCAACCTCATTGTTAGTTTGGTTGCAAATGCTTTAGACATTATTGAAGCCATGCGGCAAAGCATACAGGAGTAGTTCATCAATCCAGACGTTAAGTGATTTCATTACAGTTGCTGCCTTCACAGTTACTTCTTGGTTATTTGTTTTTGACTTATTGACAAGGCCAGCATTTATTGCTTTGGAGAAGATGGAGGGGAACTGCTGCTCCTGCGCTGCTTCGACTGGTAGTTGATGGGCTACTGTACTCCAGGATTGAAGAAGAAGGGCCACGTACTGTACTTGCACATGAGGATGAAGCGAGACTTGGAAAGGATCCTGCAGATTGCTATATTCACAAGTTCCTGAAGTCTTTGTTTTATTTATCCAACCTCAAGCATTTTGAGTCTTGCATCATTCAAAACTGCACCGATATCCTCATTTAGAGTTATTCAAAAGTTCAAAGTAAATTTATTTTCAAAATACAAATATGTCACCAATTACAACCCTGAGATTCATTTTCTTGTGGGCATACCTAATAAATCTATAATAGAATAATAACTATAATAAAATCAATGAAAGATCGCACCAATTTGGGTGTCAAACAATGTGCAAAAGTCAACCAACGGTGCAAATACAAAAAGAAAGAAATAATAATCATAAATAAATAAGCAATAAATATCAAGAGCATGAGATGAAGAATCCTTGAAAGTGAGTCCATAGGTTGTGGAAACATTTCAGTGATGGGGCAAGTGAAGCTGAGCAAAATTTTCACCTTTGGTTCATGAGCCTGATGGTTGAGGGGTAATAACTATTCCTGAATCTGGTTGTGTGAGTTCTAAGGCTACTGTATCTTCTTCCCAATGGAGAAGAGAGCATGTCCTGGTTGAGATTCGGAGATTTTGACTAGTTGCATCAATGGATGCCTCAATGCACAGGATCAAAAGGACTGTAAAGGTTAGTAGACTGAAGATCTACATCATGGGCTAAAGCCTACAATCAAGGACCGTTTCAACAGGCTTTGCCTCAAGCAGTTGGCATCTATCATTGAGGACCCTTACCATCCAGGACTTGCCCTTGTCTCATAACTACTAACAAGTGGGGTGGTACATGGGCTTGAAGACCTCTGTTCTAGGAACAGCTCCTTTCTCTTCACCATCAGATCTCTGAACTACCAATGTACCCATCAACATTTCATCTTTTGTACTATTTTTGTTTATTTTCTTATTATAAATTCTGGTCATTTTTTATGTCATGCTCTGTATCGTTGTCACAAATCAACAAATTTCACAACATATATTAGCGATAATAGAACTGTTTCTGATTCCTTTACCACTCAACCACACAGTAGGGACAATTTACATTATCCAATTAACCTAGTAGCCTGCACATATTTGGAACAACAGGCAGTCTGCCGGATGAGCGCAGCCAGTCGAGCAGCATCTGTGGGAGAAGAAGAACTGTCGACGTTTTGGGTCGAAAACCTACATCAGGAGTTGACATTTTGGAGATGTGAGCAGAAGCCGAAGTTCCTCAAGGAAACACACAGACACAGGGAGAAGCTGCAAACTCCACACCGACAGCACCAGGGGTCTGGATTGAACCCAGGTCCATGGCAACGTGAGGCAGCAACTTTAGTTTCATCACCATAGTGACACCTAAAGGCCTGACAACACTTGGAACGTGCTTGGAATGCTGAAATTCATTTTGGGACATCCTGAGGTAGAGCTTCCCCATCTAAGTGCAGGTTCTAACTCCCATGTTATGATTAGGATTTGATTATCAGCACCATTTCTTCCGACATATGAGCGAATGCTTTGAAATTGATGGAAATCTGATCTTGGTGTATTGAAGCAATGTGCGTGGGGGTTCAGATTGTGGGTGATCTATTGCTGAAAATCTGACCTGTGATTCTTGATACACCTGAAGTCACTGGGACCCTATTTTTATTTTGCCTATCTCTTTTTTCCTTTGTTCATTCCCTCGAAAGATAACCCTAACCTTTGGGCCACGATATTGTGCTGACCTTTTAACCTACTCTAAAATCTAACCCTTCCCTCTTACATCAACCTTCTCTTTTCTATAATCCATCTGACTAAGAGTTTCTGAAATGCCCAGAATGTATCTACCACCACCCCTGGCAGGGCGTACCATGCACCCACTTTTCTCTTTATAAGGAGCTTACCTCTGATATATCCCCCTGATGTATTATCAATAACTCTAAGGGACTGGAAGTGAACGATAGGCTTTTATTAACAGCAAAAAGGGAGCACGACATGTCGAAGACTGAGGGAGGAGCAGTGCCCCAATCGCCTTAATCCAGGGGTCTTTGGGAGGAGCCACAGAAGCAGTCAGCAGAGGGGCGTGTCCAGACAGGTATACATAGTTTACCACACCCCCCCCCCCCCCCCCCCATCCCATACATTCTTCCAATCACCTTAAAATTATACCCCCTTGTATGAGACATTTCTGTCCTGGGAAAGAGTCTCTAACCACCCACTTTACCTATGCTTCATCATCTTGTATGCCTCAATCAGGTCACCCCTTTCTCTCCAAAAGAGCTTGTGGTTTACATGATTAACTACATAGATGATCCTCATTCTAAATTCATAGTTACTGGTTGACCAAATATAAATACAGGTGTTAGGAGTTCATGGTGCATTTGAGAGCTACTGCTTACGACGTGGATTCAGATCCCACACAGAAGCTACATTTGTTACAAACACGCAAAAAAGAAACAAGCTTATTTTTGGTTTTGATCTGTTCAACTGAAGCTCAAAGAACTCAGTTTGTTCATTTGCAGGCATTTTCCTGCATGACCTATTAAGCACGTGTAGAATATTTGTTTCATGGATAACCTTGACATGCAATGGATATGGCAGCAATATTTAATGATAAATATACACTTCGCAAGGAATGAAAACCAACAGGAACGTCAGCAACCTATTCTGGCACTGGTAGTCTAATTGTGTGTAAAGAGCTGCACAGCCAGCTGATAGGCAGTCACTTCAAGGGAACAAGTTTCCTGGTATACCCTCACTGATTCATGCCGTTGTTATACGACATTATTCATAGATATTTATCAATATATTTTGATGTTTAGGCACCAAAATAGAAAGACCAAAATATAATCCAAGCCCAAGCAGTTGTATGACATGATTATAGTCATCAGGCAAGATGGTATTTTCCTCCCCACTTCACCTAGCTTCCCACCCACCTGGTTTCATCTATCACCTTCTAGCTGGTATTCCTTCCACTTCCCCACATCTTCTTATTCTGGGTTCTTTCCCCTTCCTTTCCAGTCCTGATGAAGTGTCTTCGAAATGTCGACTCTGTATTTCTTCCATTGATGCTGCCGGACCTGCTGAGTTCCTCCACCATTTTTTGTGTGTTGCTACGATGTTTTCCTCATCCCCTTTTCGAACTGCATTAGTCTACTTCAAAGCTGAGCGTACATTTATGTATGTGCTTACGAAGAGGCTCCTTAAGGCTGACCTGGTAAGGGGAGGTAGTGTGGATTCACTCCACCACTACCTATTAAATGTTCCCAGTGACGTGCATCTCAGATGACCTCTGAAACCAAGGCCAGCTTCTGGCCTTCATGTGTGGCCTAACCACGAAGCCTGGTGGAACCACTTGTACTGACAGGAGAAGGGGCAAAGGCGGGTTACTGGTGCCTTACAATCAGTCGCTTCAGGCAGCTTGTCAGCCGCAGTTCAGCTAGGAGAAGGAAAACTCTGACCTCAAACCTCCGCTGCTCATGGGGAAGGCTTCAGGAGAAAACCCCATTAAAAAATCTGGCAGTCTTAGGTTGAGTTCGATGCTGACTGGCGACTCCTACAACATCACTGGTGCCAAACAGTGTCGCTCTTTGCCGTCCTTTTGGTCTCATCAGCTGCATGGGCAACAGCTTGCTCTTCATATCGTACTGCCTTGGCTTGCGTATCACATAGACAGCCAGGAAGCAAATGAAGTAAATCTGAGCACCCAAGTGCCATGTTTTTTTATGAACAAATTTTGTTATCCATCTTGGCAATTTTCCCCAAGGTAGTTCTGGAGTTAATTGTAACTGTTCTTCAGAGAGAGGATTATTCTGGTGGACCTCTGATTCAGCATGCTGAGTACTGGTTTCAATATATTCACTGACATCAAGTTCCTATCTGGGGTTGTATATAAACCAATAATATTGAGTGAGGTGTGTGCAGTAGGGTAGAGGATTTGTCCTTCTGTTGAAGATGGAGCCCTCGAAGGTCCTAGAGCAACAGGGAATATTTGAGAATGGCATTTATTCTGCAAAAGAGAAACAGTTTCTGAGGTGATGGATTATGACAATGGTTTAGAAACATAAAACCGAGTGCTTTAGTGCTCACTGGCATTTTTCATTCAAGGCCAAGGGGGAAGAACATGCAGAGAGAAAATGAACCCAAAGCAAAATTAAAACAAGGTGTTAAGAAATAGCCAATGTACAATGACCGTCTATATATTTTTTTGGAATCCCTTCTTTATTTTCTGTGAATGTAAACCTAGGAAAACAAGGACATCCCTTTAGAGCAGAGATGAGGAGGAATGTCTTTAAGAAGTGGGTGGTGATCCTGCTGAATTCTTTGCCACACACAGAAGCCAAACCCTTGGGTATATTTAAAGCAAAGGGTTGACAGGTTCTTGGTTGGTAACAGCATGAAAGGTTACAGGGAGAAGGCAGGAGCATGGGGATGGGAGAGATAATAAATCAGCCATGATGGAATGGTGGAGGAGACTCAATGGACTGAGTGGCCCACTTCTGTTCCTCTGTATCTATTATGGTCTTATGCCAGAGGAGCCAATTAATGTCAACACAAACTGGATTGCTTAGGTTTCAGATATTGGTCAAAGTTAAATGAACTATTTTGGGAAATGTCACTATTTAAGCATGTTTCATAAACACAGAGACTCTGCAGAAGCTGGGAATCCAGAGCAGCACACACAAATTGCTGGAGGGAACTCAGCAGGTCAGGCAGCATCAATGGACGTTTCAGGCTGACACCTTTCATCAGGACTGGAAAGAAAGGGGAAAGAAGCCAATTAGGGGTGGGGAAAGACTACAAGCTGGTATGAGGTAGGAGAAGCCAGGTAAGGAGGGAGGTTGTTGGGTGGATGGGGTGGGGGGGGGGGGTGAAGTAAGAAGCTGGGAAGTGATTGATGGAAAAAGTAAAGGGCTGAAGAAGAAGGAATCTGACAGGAGAAGAGAGTGGACTGTCAAAGAAAGGGAAGGAGGACGGGCACGGGAGAGAGGTGATTGGCAGTTCGTGAGAAGGGAATGGGTAAAAGGGAAATTGAAAGAGAGAAGGGGGAGGGTGGAGAAATTTCTGGAGGTTAGAGAAATTGATGTTATTCTGTTTTTCAGTTTAACTATTTATTGTTATTCAATCTATTATTGAAATAGTCTGTTTCCAAATGATAAAATGAGCAAATAGTAATAAGGGTTGGTCTGACCCCAAGTCCTTTATATGGGAGAACCAGGAAAGCCAAGAAACTCACCATCTCATCCTAAATGTTCACGTTATATTAACACTGATTGTCTGTAAATGATAGGGCTTGCCATGCAACACCAAACAGTTTGATGCAAAATGTAGTTGGGTTTACCGAATCATTGCTGAATTGCTATGAGGAAGCTATCTAATTCATTGTCCTTTGCTGTCTGAGGTTTAGATGACTGCCATTACATGGGAACTCAGGGTAGGGAGATGTCAGTGGTTGGATGGAGTAGTTTCATGTTGAACAGATTACTGGAGTTGCAGTCCTGGAGTTAAAAGCTAGCAGTAGTAGGCTTCACAGCCTCACCTCACAGCAGTAGGCTTCTTTGCTGAGGAGCTGTGAATGGAAACAGCAAATGGACTCAGTTAGTAAGCATCCCCATCTCTGGTCATGTGGGAGAAGAAAACAGCTGGAGATGGTTGGACAGCCCTGAAGAGCACTTGTAGTCATCACCTGGGCCTGGCCTCTTCTACTGCCATAATGAGGAAAAACTCAGGATGGAAAAGCAACATCTCATTTTCTGATTGGATAGCCTCCAATATGATAGCATGAACATTGATTTTTCCAACTTCTGGTAATTTCTCTCCCCCTCTCTTCTCTCTTTTAACATTCTGCATTGTGGTTACCCTCTCACCCCTTCTTTTCTCCTCACCTGCTCACCACCTCCCTCTGTTCCCCTCCCCCCTCCGTTTTCCATGGTCCACTGTCATCTCTGATTTGAATCCTCCTCCTTCATCCCTTTATGTCTTCTACCTATCATCTTCCAGCCTCTTACTTCATTCCACCTCCCCCCTCACCTGGTTTCACCAATCACCTGCCAGCTTGTACTCCTTCCCTTCCCCTTCCCAACCTTCTTATTCTGGTTTCTGCTTCCTTCCTTTCCAATCCTGAGTGTTGGCCTGAAACATCAACTCTTCATTCCTCTCCACGGATGTGGAGTTGCCGTTTTCTCCAGAATTTGTGTGTGTTGCTGGAGTGATCGGGGTGTTTTACATGTAAGACCACAACCACCTTCCTTTAAGCAAGACACAATTGAAACACTGGAGTGTTTTCCCTTAATGCCTATTTAACTTCAGTTCAGTTGGGCACCTTGAGGTCACGCTCAGCCAATGAGTGAGAGGTTGCTTGGAAATCTTGACTGGGAGAAAGGGACAGTAAAAAATCTGGCCTCAAAGGGTACCGAGATGACAGCTTATTTCCTCCCTCTCTATTTCATCCCCTGCCCATTTCAGTTGAAGAGAAAATTACTGGAGTTTAAGACATTGGTGAGGCCAAATTTGGAGTATTGTGCACAGTTCTGGTTACCTAACTATAGGAAGGATATCAGTAAGATTGAAAGAGTGCAGAGACGATTTACTAGGATGTTGCCAGGTCTTCAGGAGTTGAGTTACAGGGAAAGATTGAACAGGTTAGGACTTTATTCCTTGGAGCGTAGAAGAATGGGAGGGGGGGTGGATTTGATAGAGGTTTACAAAATTATGAGGGGTATAGACAGATAGATAGATAGATAGATAGATAGATACTTTATTCATCCCCATGGGGAAATTCAACATTTTTTCCAATGTCCCATACACTTGTTGTAGCAAAAACTCATTACATACAATACTTAACTCAGTAATAATATGATATGCATCTAAATCACTAACTCAAAAAGCATTAATAATAGCTTTAAAAAAAAGTTCTTAAGTCCTGGCAGTTGAATTGTAAAGCCTAATGGCATTGGGGAGTATTGACCTCTTCATCCTGTCTGAGGAGCATTGCATCGACAGTAACCTGTCGCTGAAACTGCTTCTCTGTCTCTGGATGGTGCTATGTAGAGGATGTTCAGGGTTTTCCATAATTGACCGTAGCCTACTCAGCGCCCTTCGCTCAGCTACCGATGTTAAACTCTCCAGTACTTTGCCCACGACAGAGCCCGCCTTCCTTATCAGCTTATTAAGACGTGAGGCGTCCTTCTTCTTAATGCTTCCTCCCCAACACGCCACCACAAAGAAGAGGGCGCTCTCAACAACTGACCTATAGAACATCTTCAGCATCTCACTGCAGACATTGAATGACGCCAGCCTTCTAAGGAAGTACAGTCGACTCTGTGCCTTCCTGCACAAGGCATCTGTGTTGGCAGTCCAGTCTAGCTTCTCGTCCAACTGTACTCCCAGATACTTGTAGGTCTTAACCTGCTCCACACATTCTCCATTAATGATCACTGGCTCCATATGAGGCCTAGATCTCCTAAAGTCCACCACCATCTCCTTGGTCTTGGTGACATTGAGACGCAGGTAGTTTGAGTTGCACCATATCACAAAGTCCTGTATCAGTTTCCTATACTCCTCCTCCTGGCTCTTTCCACTTAGGAGAGATAAATACGAGAGGACATGGCTTTAGGGTGAAAGTGGAAAAGTTTAGGGGGAATATTAAGGGGAACTTCTTCACTCAGAGAGTGGTGGGAGTGTGGAACGAGCTGCCATCTGATGTGGTAAATGCGGGCTCACTCTTAAGTTTTAAGAATAAATTGGATAGATACATGGATGGGAGAGGTCTGGAGGGTTATGGACTGGATGCAGGTCAATGGGACTAGCGGAATAAAGTTTCGGCAAAGACTAGAAGGGCTGAATGGCCTGTTTTCTGTGCTGTAGTGTTCTATGGTTCTATGGAACTGTAGCTCCATATGTTAACTACAAAGTCAAACAACTTTATAGCCTGTATCAGGGATCATGCAGACAAGTGCCAAGGACAATGCCAATTTAAACTAATCCTATCTGCCTGCACATTGTCCATAACCCTTCATCCCCTACCTGTATATTTCTGTCTAAATGCCTCTATTTAAACATCTGTTTCCTCCATACACCGTCCACATAATTTCTAGGGACCTACCCTTAAAGTAGTAATGAGAAGAGACTCTTGGCATGAAGGCATATGAAATTTGTTGTAAATCTCCTTTAAACTTTTCCCCTCTCACCATAAACTATGCCTTCTAGTAATTGATATATCCACTCTGGGAAAAAAAACCCACCTTATCCACATAATGCCATGTTGACTATCTCTAACAAGAGAAGATCTGCAGATGCTGGAAAACCGAGTAACACACACAAAATGCTGACTATCTCTTTTTTTTTTTTATAAACTTTTTTTATTGTTTTCAAATAGTTACAAAATAAAAGTGTATGAGAAAAAAAAAATGTTACCCAGCCCCCCTCCCCTTAACCCCTCCCCCCTAACATCCCTAAAAAAAAAGAAAGAGAAAAAAAAAGGAATGCCTGGATATTGGAAGATCCCCACACGCTCCACGGAGTTCGTAATAACTTTGGTGTATGCATTTATTTCTTTCCCCAAGTAACCAATTATTTCATCTTCGGAGCACCTATATATTTAATCCTGTCTTTTGTAAATAAGGGCGCCAAATTTTCAAAAATGTTTCATATTTATCTCTTAAATTGTAAGTGATTTTTTCAAGTGGAATACAGCCATAAATTTCGTTCTTCCAACGATCTATACTTAGATATGTATCCGATTTCCAAGTCACTGCAATAGCTTTTTTGGCTACTGCCAATGCCATTAAAAAATTTATCTCTTGTATGTATAATTTGATTCAAAAACAGGCAATTAAACAAGGAGTCCATAAGTCAAGACAAAAATGGGAAAGTGATTTGAATATCAAAATTGAAGAAAAAAACTGGTCAAGACTATGTCTTGAGAGTATGACAAATACAATAAACGTTCGATTAAGATTAGTGCAATACAATTTTTTACATCAACTATATATTACACCACAAAAAATAAACAAATTAAACCCAAATCTATCTGATCAGTGTTTTCGATGTAACCAAGAAATTGGTACTTTTTTACATTCTACTTGGTCCTGCTCCAAAATTCAACCTTTTTGGACAAATTTAAGAGTTTTACTGGAACAAATCATTGGAATACAACTTCCACACAACCCAACATTACTTTTACTAGGTAATATTGAAGGGATAAAACCGATAGCCAGATTGAATAAATATCAGAAAGAATTTATAAAAATTGCATTGGCAGTAGCCAAAAAAGCTATTGCAGTGACTTGGAAATCGGATACATATCTAAGTATAGATCGTTGGAAGAACGAAATTTATGGCTGTATTCCACTTGAATGCTGACTATCTCTAACACATTTGTGCTTTTCCAGATCCTATCCCTAAGAATCTTCTAAGAATTGTTTAACAATTGCTGCAAGTTTTACTGGCTTGCAATTTCCTTATTGCCCTCCTGAAACAACAGAACACCGTTAGCTGTTCTCTAGTTCTCTGTGGCTAAAGAGATTGCAAGTATCTCCTTCAAGGCCCCAGCAACTTCCTCTCTTGCATCTCATAACCTGGGATAGATTTCATCGGATTCTAGGGCCTCATCCACCATAATGTTCTTCAAAATGTCCAATACCGCCTCCTCCTTGATAGCAATACACACTAAAATACTATTATACCCCCTAATCTCGCTACCCTCCTTGTCTTTCACTTCAGTGAATATACTCGTTTAGAACCTTGTCTACTTCCTTGTGTTCTAATAATAAATACCTTGCTTCATCCCTGAGCAGTTCTACCCTCTTGTTTTTAATGTATGTATCAAACGTCCTGAGATTCTTTTTAATTCGATTCACCAAGGACATTCCATGCCCCTGTGAGTCCTACTAATAATTTAAAAATGTTATATATTATAAATATATATATATATTTTTATTTATTTATTAGTAAATAAATAACAGAGCGATTTAATTTCTCTTCTGCTTCCTTTATATTCCTCAAGGGCCTTGTCCAATTTCAAGCTCATAAATCTTTCATTAGCTTCCTTTCACTTTTTGAGTAAATTTGCAACATCAGAATCCTGTTTATTATCACTGCCATATGTCATGATATTTATTGTTTTGTGGCAGCAGTACGGTGCAAGTCATCGAAGTTACTATAAGTTGCAATAGAAACTGAATGAATAAATATTGCAAAAGAGAAATAACGAAGTAGTGTTCGTGGGTTCATGGATCATTCTGAAATCTGATGGAAGGAACTGTTTCTAAAATGTAGAGTATGGGTCCATACCTCCTCCCTTAAAGTAGTAATGAGAAGAGACTCTTGGCATGAAGGCATGGTGTGGTGAAGTACCTATGATTTCACGGTGTTAAGATAAAAAAGAATATTATTTTGTGATTGGATTAACCATAATTTGGAGTCAGACTTCACTATTCTCTGTGCACTGATGACTGAGGTTAGGCATTGATCGTGCGGATAGCCAGAGGCTTTTCCCAGGGCTGAAAGGGCTAATGTGAGGGGGCATAGATTTAAGGTGCTTGGAAGTAGGTACAAGGGGGATGTCAGAGGTAAGCTTTTCTCATAGAGAGTGGTGGGTGTGTGGAATGCACTGGTAGACGTGGATACAATAGGATCTTTTAAGAGTCTTAGAAAGATACATGGAGCTTAGAAAAATAGAGTAGGCAGTTTCCAGCGTAAGTTACGTGGTCGGCACAACGTTATGGGCTGCAGGGCCTGTAATGCTCTGTAGATTTCTATGTTCTACATAGGTTCCCTTTTATCCCAAAGATCAGCCCCATTCCACTGGGAAGCTTTTGGAGTTAGGGTGTACGTTAAGTTCAAGTTTATTGTCATTCAACCATACACATGTATACTGCTGCAGTATTGTGCATTTATATAGCTAGGGTGCCCAAGACTTTTGCACAGTGCTGTATTTTTCAATGTGGAGCGGAGAGAGAGTTTGTAAATTTGGTGGAAGCCAAGGATGTTGGGGATGGCAAGGGTTGAGCACCATGGGAGGGGTGTGGAACAGGTGGCAGAGAAGGGGTGCCAAGGGCGGGGGGGGGGGGGTGGGGAAGGGGAAGAGAGAGAGAGAAAGAATAAATAAATCAATCAATCCTGATTGGTCTCTCTTTGTGCTAAGTAGACCTATCAGTGTTCTCTATGGGTGGGCTTTACAATCGACCTCTCTCTCTCTTTCATTGTCCATCAGTTCAGCTTAGTATCCTGCAGCGCCATGACAGAGTATTTCAAAAAAAGAAAATATAAAACATACTTCACCCCAGACTACACTAAAGTATACTCCTGCCTAATAAGGGTCAAAAATAATGACAGTGTTGCTCTCTGCACTGTTTGCAACAGTGACTTTTCTTTTCTTTTTTTTTTATTAGTTCTTTTAATACATTTTCTGCATAGCTACAGATAAAAAAAACCCCAGATCAAAATGAACATTGATACAGTGCAAAAATAAACATACAATAATAATATGATACAAAGAAAGATAATTGAGAAATCACCCAAATTGAAGACATGTAAAATTAGTATCCTCCCCAAGCCCCGCAACAAAAAAACTCCAGACCAACCACAACACAATATAGAGAATATAAATCAGAACAATCAAACCCCCAAAACAGTAAATACACTTAGCAACAGAAGATATTAATGCCTACTACCAACAAAAAAAAAAGGAGCTGAAAGCAAGGGACCGAAAAAAAACCTTAGTCAAGAGGAAGGTTATGAAAATACTCAATAAAAGGTCCCCAGACCTTATGGAACTTTAAATCTGAATTAAGAACTGAATAATGAATTTTTTCAAGGTCTAAGCAGGCCATAATATCGTTAAGCCATTGAGCATGCATGGGCGGGGCAACATCTCTCCATCTAAGGAGGATTAAACGTCTAGCCAGGAGAGAGGCAAAAGATAATATTCGACACTTAGTCGAACTCAGACGTAAATCTGTCTCACCCCAGAAACCGAACAAAGCAATTAAAGGGTTAGGTTCTAGGTGGTGATTCAGAATATGCGATAACGTTATGAAGACATCTTTCCAAAATTTCTCCAAGCTAGGACAAAGCCAGTACATATGAATGAGAGAGGCCTCGCCCCTTTTGCATTTATCACGAAGTGGACTAATGTTAGGGTAAAATCGAGATAATTTAGATTTATACATATGGGCTCTATGAACAATCTTAAGCTGTAAAAGGCAATGGCGAGCACAAAGAGAGGTTGAATTAACCGATTTGAGAATCGAGTCCCAAGTCTCATCAGATAAGGAGGTATTTAAATCATGCTCCCATGCCATTTTAATTTTATCCACAGGGGCACGTCGTAAGGCTGCTAATTTATCATAAATAAATGATATTAAACCTTTACCTAGTGGATTAATAGAAAGAAATAAGTCCATAACATTTTTCTCAGGCATTTCAGGGAAGTTAGGAATTAAAGGAGTAATGAAGTGTCTAATTTGGAGATATCTAAAAAAATGAGCATTGGGCAGATTGAATTTAGCAGAGAGCTGTTGAAAAGAAGCGAAGCGATTATCAATAAAAAGATCTTCAAAATGTCTAATGCCCTTCCTATACCAATCATAGAATGCTGAGTCATACGTAGTAGGTAAAAAAAGGTGATTATGTAAGATAGGGCTAGAAAAGGAAAAACCATGGAAACCATAAAATTTCCTAAACTGAGCCCATATACGCAGAGTGTGTCTAACAAGAGGATTAACTATTAATCTGGACAAATTACTAGGGAGTACAGAGCCAAGAAGTGCAGAGATAGATAATTCTTTAGTGGAGCTCAACTCCATTGCCACCCAATTAGGGCACTTGGGTTGGCCATGAAAAAAGGACCAAAAGGTAGCACAACGTATATTGGCTGCCCAATAATATAAACGAAAGTTAGGTAAAGCCATGCCACCCTCCTTTTTAGATTTTTGGAGATAAACAGTGACTTTTCTATTGCCCATGGAAGGTTAAATGGCTGTAAAAGACATGTTGAGGTGAGTATAACAGGTGTCCTCTGTTCATTAGCATAGCTAACGTTATTTAAACTAGCTGGCTAGCTGCTAAGGAGCTACTCTATTGATGTCCTACATGATGAGGTCAAACTCCCTGTAGACTTGCTTAAAGTTGTAATAGAATTAAAAAATGACTCCATAATAATGCAGGTGGCCCCCGTTTTTCGAACGTTCGCTTTACGACACCTCACTGTTATGAAAGACCTGCCTGTGTTACCTGTGTTTGCTAACAGAAGGTGTTTTCACTGTTACAAAAAAAGGCAGTGCGCGCCGAGCAGCCTAGCCCCTCCCCCAGAACTGCATTCTAGCCGGCATTGCTTAGACACGTGCCTGTGAGCATCTGTGCTTTATGTCGATTTATTTTGTGCATCTGTTAGCAAGATGAGTTTTAAGGTATCGGAAAAGCCTAAAAGAGCTCATAAGTGTGTTACACTTAGCATAAAACTAGACATAATAAAGCGTTTCGATCGTGGTAAACGAAGTAAGGACATAGTGAGTTTGGCTAAGGGTTTGTGGAAGTTGATGAAGATGATGTTGAAGAGGTTTTGGCATCCCATGACCAAGAACTGACAGGTGAAGAGCTGATGCAATTGCAGAGGAAAGGATAACAATTGAAACCGAACACAGTAGCGAACAGACCGAAAGTGAAGTCGTCCAGGAACTGAACGTGAAGCAATTGTGTGAGATTTTCGCTACGATTGACAACGCTGCAATGATTACAGAAAAGTATGACTTTAATTTTGAAATGATATGTAGGTTTAGGGCATATTTGTAGGATGGTTTGAGTGCTTACGAAGAACTGTATGATAGAAAAATGCGTGAGGCTAAGCAGTCAAGCATACTGTCGTTTGCCAAGTCTTCCACATCAGACTACGAACCTTGACCTTCGACATCGAGGCAGGCAGACATAGAAGAAAGTGACCTGCCCGCCCTGATGGATACAGACAACATTGAGATGACACCCCAGTCTCCTCTACCTCCCACCACCCCAACCTCCGACATCTCAGCCTAACACACCATCATCAGTGTGCTCACCGTCTTCCCGATTCTGGTAAGTGACACTACACTGTACATACATTATTTCTACTTTATATAGGCTGTGTATTTTTATGTGTTACTTGGTATGATTTGGCAGCTTCATAGCTTAAAGGCTACTGGAGAGAGTGTTTCAGCCAAGAGCGCTTGCGCCGAGTCTTTCTGCCGAGAGCACTTGCGCAGAACGTTTCTGCTGAGAGTGCAGCCGAGTACACTTGTGTGAGATTTTCGCTACGGTGGACAGTGCTGCAATGATTGCAGAAAAAGTATTCCTACTTTATGTAGGCTGTGTAT